>NC_084756.1:9226634-9297271 GCF_033978785.1 Entelurus aequoreus | reverse complement strand
CTAAGGTCCATTGTGTATTTTACATAAATAAAAAGTTTATTGTTAATGTATTAGCACAATAAACTACAAATGTGTACACATATAGAAATTACACAACATTCACACACCTTTTGCAAATGTGACAGTCTCTGCCTGTCGTGCGTGTTCACAGGACCATCAAGGAATGACATCTTCGTGAGCAGGTTTAGACTTCTTTACTTTGCAGTAAGAAAAGTCTTTTGCGCGTTTTGTTTTGATTGTGCCCAGCTGCCCGATCCACGCACCTGCAGTCTATTTGGACGCGGGTCCGCCGGCCACGCCTCCTCGCCGCCATCTTGGAGCGGAGTGTGGCACGCCTCGCTGTCGGTCTGCCGACCCCGCCTCCCCACACTCTGTTCTTGGAACTACAGGTTCTTGTAGAAGTGTGTGGTTTGTCTTTCCACCGCATTTCACAAGTCAGGGTAGTCTATACAAATTAGGCAGTTTTGTATATTTCTACACTGAGAAGACTACTCATTGAACTCCGGAATTTTTTTTTAAATAGATTGCAAAAATCTGACGATTAACAACGACTGTACAACAAAGTAAGAATGTTGTGTTTCTGGCGGACCTTTTAAGCGACGGACACATTGATCCAGACAAGCAGCAACAATGGTAGAAATCCCAGCGTGTAATCTTCAACACAAAACATTTTTAAATTGATGTACAAACCCCGTTTCCATATGAGTTGGGAAATTGTGTTAGATGTAAATATAAACACATTTTCAATGGGAGACAGGTCTGGACTACAGGCAGGCCAGTCTAGTACCCGCACTCCTTTACTATGAAGCCACGTTGATGTAACACGTGGCTTGGCATTGTCTTGCTGAAATAAGCAGGGGCGTCCATGGTAACGTTGCTTGGATGGCAACATATGTTGCTCCAAAACATGTATGTACCTTTCAGCATTAATGGTGCCTTCACAGATGTGTAAGTTACCCATGTCTTGGGCACTAATACACCCCCATACCATCACAGATGCTGGCTTTTCAACTTTGCGCCTATAACAATCCGGATGGTTCTTTTCCTCTTTGGTCCAGAGGACACAACGTCCACAGTTTCCAAAAACAATTTGAAATGTGGACTCGTCAGACCACAGAACACTTTTCCACTTTGTATCAGTCCATCTTAGATGAGCTCAGGCCCAGCGAAGCCGACGGCGTTTCTGGGTGTTGTTGATAAACGGTTTTTGCCTTGCATAGGAGAGTTTTAACTTGCACTTACAGATGTAGCGACCAACTGTAGTTACTGACAGTGGGTTTCTGAAGTGTTCCTGAGCCCATATGGTGATATCCTTTACACACTGATGTCGCTTGTTCATGCAGTACAGCCTGAGGGATCGAAGGTCACGGGCTTAGCTGCTTACGTGCAGTGATTTTTCCAGATTCTCTGAACCCTTTGATGATATTACGGACCGTAGATGGTGAAATCCCTAAATTCCTTGCAATAGCTGGTTGAGAAAGGTTTTTCTTAAACTGTTCAACAATTTGCTCGCGCAAACTGAAATCAAATACACACAGCTTAAAGATTGATCAATACCTATTTAAATTTAGTAATACATAAATATGATGATTTATCAAAATATAAAAGAAATATACCTGAACAGAACGCTCATGATGGTTACACCAAAAAGTAACGCTAGGAATCACATTTTTCCAAGTTTTTGGGGCATTTTTATGCTATTTCCAAGCATCTCCTTTTTATTATCGTTGATTCTAAATGGTCAAACTAATGCATATTATATATGCATGCCCTAGTAAACAAAAAAAACCTCATATTTATTTTGATTGTTACATTTTGAAGTACTTTTGTGCAGGTACGTATGAATGTACCCATTACCAGAGTTGTACACATTGGCAATATAGCCTATTGAGTTGAATTTTTAACATTTTCTGCTGGTGGCATGCCCCTGGATTTTTTTCACTGAAAAAAATGTGCCTTGACTCAAAAAAGGTTGAAAAACACTGACTCATTGGGTCCATTTTTACACTCTCAGTTACATTAACATTGATATTATACATGTGGGAATAATAAAAACATAAAATAAATGTTAATATTTGTCCATTAAACTGTGATATAAATGCATTTTTGTATGATTAAGACCATTTTTAACCCTTACTTGAGTAAAAATCACAAAATTTAAAGTTAAAGTACCAATGATTGTCACACACACACTAGGTGTGGTGAAATTTGTCCTCTGCATTTGACCCATCTCCTTGATCACACCCTGGGAGGTGAGGGAGGCAGTGGGCAGCAGCGGTGCCACGCCTGGGAATCATTTTTGGTGATTTAACCCCCAATGATTGTCACACACACACTAGGTGTGGTGAAATTTGTCCTCTGCATTCGACCCATCTCCTTGATCACACCCTGGGAGGTGAGGGGAGCAGTGGGCAGCAGCGGTGCCACGCCTGGGAATCATTTTTGGTGATTTAACCCCCAATTCCAACCCTTGATGCTAAGTGCCAAGCAGGGAGGTAATGGGTCCCATTTACTTAGCGATCTCAGGGCGGACACTCAACCTAATTTAGTTTTTCGTTCTTGCCTGTCTGTGTGGAAGCTGTAGAGGATTAGGGTGCGGCTCACTGGCTGGTCTGCTTGTTACAAAGTTGCCAAAATAATGTTTGCAGAGACATTTTTATATCATGTTTTTTGTTTAGTTTGTACACTGTAGAATCTACAGCCTATTTGATGTTTTAATGTAATGTGATAACGTTATTCTTGATCATCGGACTTTAAAAAGAGAAAAGAAACGCTGTATTAGAGAGCCTCTTGTAGTACTATGCCGCGATACTAATGAATCCCGCGTCGAAGTCACGTCGTGACATTGCTGGTTTTACGAGCAGAGGAGCATGTTCGGCAGCGCACACACATGGAGTACTTACAAGCAGACACAGAGTGTAGACAGAAAAGGAAGAACGGACGCATTTTGGCTTAAAAACTAACGATAAAGGTGAAGTTATAACACTGAAACACCCTCAGGAAAAGGTGCTTTTAGACATGGCTAGCTAGCTAGCGGCTAACGTCCATCCGCCGTCTGCAGGGTTTTAGCTACATCTAAATCACTAATCCTGGTCTCCATGGCGACAAATAAAGTATGTTTCTTACAAGTATCATCCCTGCAGGACGAGGAATAGCTAAACATGCTTCACTACCAAACACCATTGGTGGCTCTACACCTATCATCCACTGTAGTGATATCAAGTACAGGCAGGTATCTAGTCGATACTATGATTATGTCGATATTTTTTGGCATCACTTTCGTTTAAAAAAAATGTCTATTATGTTTATAAACTCAGTAAATATATCCCTGGACACATGAGGACTTTGAATATGACCAATGTATGATCCTGTAACTACTTGGTATCGGATTGATACCTAAATGTGAGGTATCATCCAAAACTAATGTAAAGTATCAAACAACAGAAGAATAAGTGATTATTACATTTGAACAGAAGTGTAGATAGAACATGTTAAAAGAGAAAGTAAGCAGATATTAACAGTAAATGAACAAGTAGATTAATAATTCATTTTCTACATGTCATGTCTGTGATCATGTTTTGTTTAAGTAATGTCTTGTTTGGTTTTTGGACTCTTTTTGGTTCCTGTTTTCACTCCATTGTTTTGTCACCAGAGCAACCATTAGTTTCACCAGTTTCACATTTTGAGTCCCGCACTCGTTGTCACTAATCATGTCACCATTATTTAAGCTTGCAGTTGCCAGGCAGTCGGCCTGGCGATATTACCTCTGTTACGTCTACTAACTCTGGTACCCATGCTACGCTTGCTACCATAGTTTGTGCTTCATGCCATGCCACGTAAGTTTTGTTTTTCCATGTCACAGTTAGCGAGTTTTGTTTTATGTCCATAGTTTCTGTCCATGTGTCAGTATTGTTTTCATAGCCACGTTTGTTCTCCGCCTTGTGTGCGCCTTTTGTTTGTACCCTTTTTGTAGTTTATAGTAATAATTAAACATGTATCTACCTTCATCCCATGTCCGATCCAATGCCTTTGCATTCCGGGAAAACAACCCATCCCACAGTCCACTACCACTTGTCCTTAATAATGTTGACAAAATAATAGGTAGATAAATGACACAATATGTTACTGCATACGTCAACAGACTAATTAGGAGTCTTTGTTTGTTTACTTACTACTAAAAGACAAGTTGTCTAGTATGTTCACTATTTTATTTAAGGACTTAACTGCAATAATAAACATATGTTTAATGTACCCTAAGATTTTTTGTTAAAATAAAGCCAATAATGCAATTTTTTTTGTGGTCCCCTTTATTTAGAAATAAAATAAAATAAAATAATTTTAGTACTGGTACCGGTACCAAAATATTGGTATCGTTACAACACTACATGCCACACTGGGAGAAGTGGGGGCGATCATGAGCTATCAGGTGTATGTCGCGACTCGCTACCATCATTTGTATTTTTTGTCAGATGCAATAACAATGTTTTAATGCTCTGCTGACTAAATGGATGAATGGATTATATGTATGAAGGAATGAATGAATGTGGCTGCCAATATGAATGAATATATACCAAATACTTCTCTAAACTGGACTAAAACAAATGTTAAAGTTAAAGTTAAAGTACCAATGATTGTCACACACACACTAGGTGAGGCGAGATTATTCTCTGCATTTGACCCATCACCCTTGATCACCCCCTGGGAGGTGAGGGGAGCAGTGAGCAGCAGCGGTGGCCACGCCCGGAAACAATTTTTGGTGATTTAACCTAGGCTGACCAGATGTCCTATTTTCCCCGGACATGTCCTCTTTTGCGGGTGTGTCCGGGGTGTCCGGGCGGGGTTTTTAAAATGCCTCAAATGTCCGTCATTTTGAAATAGGGTTGCGTGTATTTTCAATGTACATCTTGGGCAGGGATCGGCAACCTCTGACAACTAAATTAAGGGCGTGCCGTGATGGCACTGCATATATTATCCTCTATTACTTGCACAAACAGCATGCCAGCCCGGTCTCATGTTGCATGAAGCTTTAACTTGCACTCGTGGGAGACAGCAAGGCATACTTGTTCAACAGCCACACAGCTTACACTGACGGTGCTCGTATATAACAACTTTAACACTGTTACGTTACAAATATGCGCCACACTGTGAACCCACACCAAAAAAGAATGACAAATACATTTCTGGAGAACATCCACACTGTAACACAACATAAACACAACACAACAAATACCCAGAATCCCATGCAGCCCTAACTCTCTAACCTCAACCGACGCACGGAGGGAGGGGGGGTGGGGGGGGGGTGATGTGTGGGCGGGTTTGGTGCTAGCGGGGCGTATAATGTAGACTGGGAGAGTTAGTGCTTTGCTGTCACATTCGAGTGCAAGCAGTAGATGCATTCAACATGTGTCCGAGCAGGTAAGCTATTTAAGCAAACTGTAGAGGGCGCTAAAAGCAGTGCCATCACGCCCACATTTCGGGTGTCTCCCGGGAAAAGTGGGAGGATTGGCAACTATGACGCTGATGAACGCCATTCATGTAAATCTCGCGGGCCGCACTAACTTAAACTGTCATATTAAAGTGCGGCCAGGGCGCGTGTCTAAGACCCATGGTTTAAACATAGCACAAAGCAATAAAAAGCTTTGTATACAGTGTAATTTCATTTTACATTTCAAAAGAGTTTTGAGGCTTCCATTGTTCTCTTTCATTTAAAGTTAAAAGTTAAAGTTAAAGTACCAATGATTGTCACACACACACTAGGTGTGGTGAAATTTGTCCTCTGCATTTGACCCATCCCCTTGATCACCCCCTGGGAGGTGAGGGGAGCAGTGGGCAGTGGGCAGCAGCGTAGCCGTGCCCTTGTGAAACTCGTCAAAATGGCTCTTTGAGTGATAAAGGTTGCTGACCCTAGACTCTAGGGTTAAGTTAAGAAGGGGTTAAACAAAACAAGCTGTGAAGGTGCGCACGCAGAAACATTCGTGAGGGAGGGGCAGAGACACAGAGCGAGAGAGCTAGTGAGTGGAGACAGACATGAAAACAAGAAATGCCGAAAAGTAAATGCAACTTCAAGGATGATTTGCGGAAAAAGTATTTATGTTTTGGTCCTGGCCGTGACACATGGGAAGCAGAATGCACTGTGTGCAAAGCAGGAACGTGTATATCTGTGGCAAATAAAGATCTACAAGCCCATATCGACACTACAAAGCACAAAACAGCTGTGCAGGGCGAGAGCTCGTTTATGACAACCTTTTTCCAAAACACAACATAGAATGTGAGATATAACAGGATAATGCATACATTTGTCATTTGTTTTCAAAACGCTTACAAAAAAGTGGTACCCCAAAAATTTACTGTGGGACCCCACTTGTATGATTTGATGGGGTCCCTGGGACCCCATTTTGAAAATTCCTAGCGCCAACACTACTGTCAACATAGGAGAAAAAATGCTTTATTTAAATAAATATATTACTTATGAAGCAAGTTCGAGTATCATCGGCAAATTTTCACCTAGTCCCGGCCTTGGCGGGCTGCCCGCCTTGGCACGCATATATGTGTCCTCTTTTTGGGATTTCAGAATATGGTCAGCCTATTTAACCCCCAATTCCAACCCTTGATGCTGAGTGCCAAGCAGGCAGGTAATGGGTCCCATTTTTATAGTCTTTGGTATGACTCATAGTCTTTGGTATGATAAATGGAGGTGATCGTCGAAAGTATATTTTCATGGAGGATCGTCCATGCACTTCACATACAAATTCAGTAAAGTACAGACTCCAAATCCCTTTTTTAATCTTATCAAAGCGAAGAAATGGGACCAAGAAATATTTGATAACAGCATTTTTATGAAAGTGGATTACTCCCTTCTTTTTCTTGTTATCATCTTAATGAGCAGCCTGCATTAACAGTGATTACAGCGTGTGACTTTAAGTGTCATGTCTGTGTGATCATGTTTTGTTTTAGCCATGTTCGGTTTTGTTTTTGGACTACTTGTGCACTTTTGTTTGTTTTGTCACCATAGCAACCCATTAGTTTTTACCTGTCATGTCACGCACCTGTTTCACGTTTTGAGTCACGCATGTCACGTTCGGGGCGCATGGTGCTGCGGGATTTTTGTTCTCCCGAGATGCAAAGGACGAAAACCGGACAGGACTTGCAGGTAACGACATGATTTAATTATCAAATAACACAAAACTGGTACAACACAGAAAACAACCCGACAGGACAAGGTGCCGAGCGCACCGGAAGCTAAGGCTAACACAGATTGTATCTACTAGCAGGAGTTTAGGAAACGAGAACAAACCTACGTGGCAGTCGCGGGGTGCAAAACAAAGAAGCTAGCACGACTAACTGAGAAGGCAGGCTTTAAATAATAATGTCAATGATGACCAACAGGTGCGTGTCGGGAACCCCAGCGGCAGGTGAATGTAATTAGTTACTATGGTAACCAAACTCAAAGGTGCTTAAACAGGAACTAGAAAGAGATCAAGACTAACAGAAAAACACAAGTCACTAGAAAACGTAAACAGAAATATGATCCGGGCAGCGGATTATAACAACGCACCTGTTTTCACTGATCATGTCACTGCTATTTAAGCCGGTCTGTTTCTGTTGTTCGTCCTGGTGACATTATCTATCTCTCCATCCATGCTACCCATGATATTCCTGCTACCATAGTTCCATGCCAAGTAAGTTTTGTTTATTAATGCCACAGTTAGTGTTTTTGTTTCATTGTTCATAGTTTCTGCCTTTTGTGCAAGTTTTGTTTCATTAGCCAAGTTTTTGTACTTCCGCCTTGTGCGCGCTTTTTGTTTATTCCTTTTTGTAGTCATTATTAAATCATGTACCCACCTTCACGCCACGTATGGTCCAAATCATTTGCACCACGGGAGAAAAAATCACGCCAAAGTCCTAGTATTGACATTAAGTTAAAAAAAACAACAAAAAACTCTGACCTATGTTAACATAGTGCTTCTGTTAAAATGCACGGCTTTATGGTCCTTAGCATGTTTGAAAATGTGGATCGAGACAGTTGATGTTCAGGTTGTTGTGCAAAAACACTTGAAGTGTATACAAAAATAATGTGTGTTTTATATATATTAACATTTGAAAATAATCATTAACACACTGCCTTGTAAATTGCACAAAGCCAGAGAAGTGCCAATCAATGGTGAGTATTACTATCTTTCTATCTGCATGTGTACCTAAAATTGTGGCAAGTTTTATTATGTTTGCATGAGTACACATTAAAGGGGAACTGCAGTTTTTGGGGAATTTTGCTTATCATTCACAATTCTTATGTAAGACAAGAACATATATATTTTTCTTTCTTTATGCATTATAAGTGGCAAAATACAGCAGGTGGTTAACAATACAGCTGATGAGAGTACTCATGAGCGGCCAACAATACTTCATTTACATGTCATTACCTGAATATTAACCAAGTATTAGCGATATTGTTATTGTAAGCGGTAAGGCAGGAAAAAATATTTCTAGTGATGCCGTGATTAGAGAGAGCTAACTAGCTTATGCTGCTACCGCATCGCCTCTGAGTTGTAAAAAGGAAATTGTAGATCAGGCCTGGGCAATTATTTTGACTCGGGGGGCCAAATTTAGAGAAAAAAATGTGTCTGGGGCCAGTATATCTATCTATCTATCTATCTATCTATAGCTATATATATATATATATATATATATATATATATATATAAATATATGCATACATACAGTCATGCCCTAAATCAGGCTAGAATGAAGGTTTTAGAATGGCCTTCCCAAAGTCCTGATTTAAACGTGTGGACAATGCTGAAGAAACAAGTCCATTTCAGAAAACCAACAAATTTAGCTGAACTGCACCAATTTTGTCAAGAGGAGTGGTCAAAAATTCAACCAGAAGCTTGTGGATGGCTACCAAAAGTGCCTTATTGCAGTGAAACTTGCCAAGGGACATGTAAGCAAATATTAACATTGCTGTATGTATACTTTTGACCCAGCAGATTTGCTCACATTTTCAGTAGACCAATAATAAATTCATAAAAGAAGAAAACTTCAAGAATGTTTTTTGTGACCAACAAGAATGTGCTCCAATCACTCTATCACAAAAAAATAAGAGTTGTAGAAATGATTGGAAATTCAAGACAGCCATGACATGTTTTTTACAAGTGTACTTTTGACCACAACTGTATACACACACACACACACACACACACACACACACACACACACACACACACACACACACACACACACACACACACACACACATACATACATACATACATACATACATACATACATACATACATACATACATACATACATATATATATATATATATATATGTATGTATGTATGTGTAAGCTGGGCAGCACGGTGGCAGAGGGGTTAGTGCGTCTGCCTCACAAGGTCCTGAGTAGTCGTGAGTTCAATCTCGGGATCTTTCTGTGTGGAGTTTGCATGTCCTCCCCGTGACTGTGTGGGTTCCCTCCGGGTACTCCGGCTTCCTCCCACCTCCAAAGACATACACCTGGGGATAGGTTGATTGGCAGTTCAACAGTTCTCGACCGATTTGAAAAATTTAAACACGAACCATTTCAACTTATTCAGCCCATTCAAATGTTTTACCATTTTAAAAAGTATTCCCGTTTTTCTCGTAATTCCCAATTTTTTGGGAAATTCCAATTTAAATCAATGGGACATTCTTCAAAGTTCCACAATTCCCACATTTTTCATCTGATTCAAACTGTTCCAACTTCAAAATATTCAGCGTGTTTGGGAATTGTGTGTTCTACTTCAACAATTCTTTTTTTCCAGGATTTCAGTTTAACTTCAGCATTGGAGCATTCACACACAATGTATTCAGGAATTGCCTCATCTCGTTGTTATTCAACTTATTCTTATTCTTCTTCTCCAGATTTTGCCGCGTTCTACCTTCCACATTTTTCACCCGATTCAAATTGTTCCAACTTCAAACTGTTCAGCCTATTCAGGAATTGCAGGGTTTCCCTTTACACATTCCAACAATTCCCAGATTTCCCAGAATTCCAGGTTTTCCGGGACATTTTTCCCATTCAAAATTAATTGGCCATTTTTCAAACTTCTACCATTTCCACATTTTTTAACCTATTCAAACCATTCCACCTTCAACACATTCCACCATTCTGGAAATTCAAACTTACTTTTTTTCAAGTTCAAAAAAATTCCAGGATTTTCCAGAATTCCTGGTTTTTCCAAAGCCCTATTTCCACCCTTTTTTCTGTCGACTACTCCTCCCACACTTATCAACCCACATCAACTGTTCCACCATCCAAACATTCCTCTTAATCAGGACAAAAAACAAAGTTTGTTTTTTTTTAACTGGAAAACTTCCAGTTATTTATTTTGTTTTTATTCAGTCATTGGTGGAGCTAAGGATAGTATTTGAATATTGTTTTTAATATTTGTGTGCAGTACTTTGGAAACATTTTTGTTGTTTAAATGTGCTATATATATATATATATATATATATATATATATATATATATATATATATATATATATATATATATATATATATATATATATATATATATATATATATATATATATATATATATATATATATATAAAGTGGATTGGATTGGATTGTCATACATTAAGAATTGTTAATGATAAACAAAATTCCCAAAAAATGTGCAGTTCCCCTTCAACCCCCCACATTCTTCAACGCATTTTAACTGTTTTACCGTCAAAACATTCCTCATAATCATGACAAAAAAACAAAGTCTTTTTTTTTAACTGGACAAATTCCCGGTTTACCCGAAATTACAGGAATTCCGTAATACCATTTCTCAATTGAACATGTTGAATTGAATTCTTCGATTTGAAAAATTCCAACACTAACAATTTCCAGAATTCCTGGTTTTTCCAAAGCCCTATTTCCACCCTTTTTTCTGTCGACTACTCCTCCCACACTTATCAACCCACATCAACTGTTCCACCGTCCAAACATTCCTCTTAATCAGGACAAAAAACAAAGTTTGTTTTTTTTTAACTGGAAAACTTCCAGTTATTTATTTTGTTTTTATTCAGTCATTGGTGGAGCTAAGGATAGTATTTGAATATTGTTTTTAATATTTGTGTGCAGTACTTTGGAAACATTTTTGTTGTTTAAATGTGCTATATATATATATATATATATATATATATATATATATATATATATATATATATATATATATATATATATATATATATATATATATATATATATATAAAGTGGATTGGATTGGATTGTCATACATTAAGAATTGTTAATGATAAACAAAATTCCCAAAAAATGTGCAGTTCCCCTTTAACCCCCCACATTCTTCAACGCATTTCAACCGTTTTACCGTCAAAACATTCCTCATAATCATGACAAAAAAACAAAGTCTTTTTTTTTAACTGGACAAATTCCCGGTTTACCCGAAATTACAGGAATTCCGTAATACCATTTCTCAATTGAACATGTTGAATTGAATTCTTCGATTTGAAAAATTCCAACACTAACAATTTCAACTCATTCAGACCATTCAAGTTTTTTACCATTTAAAAAAAAATTCCCGCTTTTTCCGAAATTCCCAAATTTTTGGGAAATTCCCATTACATTTTTCATCTGATTCAAACTGTTCCAACTTAAAAATATTCAGCCTGTTTGGGAATTGTGTGCTCTACTTCAACAATTCTAAAAAAATTCCAGGATTTCAGTTCAACTTCAGCATTGGAGCCATCACACACAATTCCTTCAGGAATTGCCTCATCTAGTTTCTATTTATTGTTTTAATTGGTTTTACGCTTTAAAATGTTTTTTAATCATATTTATTTTTTATATTGTTTTTAAGGGCAGCACGGTGGCAGAGGGGTTAGTGCGTCTTCCTCACAATACGAAGGTCCTGAGTAGTCGTGAGTTCAGCTCTGGTTCTTTCTGTGTGGAGTTTGTATGTCCTCCCCGTGACTGCGTGGGTTCCCTCCGGGTACTCCGGCTTCCTCCCACCTCCAAAGACATGCACCTGGGGATAGGTTGATTGGCAACACTAAATTGGCCCTAGTGTGTGAATGTTGTCTGTCTATCTGTGTTGGCCCTGCGATGAGGTGGCGACTTGTCCGGGGTGTACCCCGCCTTCCGCCCAATTGTAGCTGAGGCTCCAGCGCCCCCGAAGGGAATAAGCGGTAGAAAATGGAAGGACGGATATTGTTTTTATATTTATTTATTTTGTTTTTATTCAGTCATTGGTGGAGCTAAGGATAGTATTTGAATCTTGTTTTCAATCATTTTTGTGCAGCACTTTGGAAACATTTTTGTTGTTTAAATGTGCTATACACTGTAAACCCGGATGCTCAAAATAATTAATTAGAATAAGTAGTGTAAACTTAAAAAGTTCGTAAAAGTTGTACTTACTTAAAAATGTTGAGTGTGAGTAACGTTTTCCTTTTTTTTTTTTTTTAAAGTTTATTAAACTTGTTATTTTTAATTAATATTTACTTGTTCGCAGATTATGCTACTGCTACTTAAAATAATTAACTCACAGTTACTTAAAACTCAGTGGATTAAACAACATGTTGTCGCAATTTGAAAGAACAAATCATTAAATCGAATCAAGAATAAATTAAGAATGAATCAATCGCATTATAGATTTGTATTGTTACTATACTCTGTGTGTGTGTATGTATATATCAGTGATGTGCAGTCAGGGGAGGCGGGTGAGTGCCAAAATGGAAAGAAAAAAAATGTAAAAAGAAAAAAAATGAATTAAATTGTTATATGTATCCAGTGATTATACTATAAAGTTATTTTCCATTTAACTTCACCAGTTTTAGATTATTTTTATTCAAAATCGCTGAATTTTCACATTTGCCGTTCAAATACTGAGAAGAGACTTGCTGTGATCAGCAGCCAGTTGAGCCTCACCATGGATTGCGCAATGACTCGGCTAACTGCTGGCCTGCTGTGCAGTGAGACCGTATTGCTATATGAATTATATTATACATTTCCATAGTTTAGTTAGCTGAGGTATATAATGTACAGTGTATTTTGTCAACAACTGTATGTGTGTAACGTATTTCTTCTCCCGCCTCCTGGTGGTAGAGGGCGCTAGTGATCCCAGCGATCATTCTTGCTACTACTCGGCTGCAGAAGAAGTGAAAACAAGCAGCATCAGTTAGCGATCGTTTATGTTTTCCTCTTGCCTGGACTATTAACATGGAGGATTACATATCTAAAATAAAACCGTTTTCTAAACTGGACTTTCAATCGAAGCAGGAAGTAATACTTAAAGGAAGATCTCCATCGAGACAGAGAGACTTTTAAAACTGAAGAAAGATAAGGAAGACTTCTATAAACAAGTTATCGATGCTTTTGTTTAAAAAGAGCGGCGCATGGACTTCATTTATAAGTAAAGGTAAGACCATAATAAAGTTTTTTTTATTAAATGTGCTTTTTTGTGTGCTACAGTTTGTATGTGTAAAGTTAAAGTTAAAGTACCAATGATTGTCACACACACACTAGGTGTGGTAAAATTTGTCCTCTGCATTTGACCCATCCCCTTGATCACCCCCTGGGAGGTGAAGGGAGCAGTGGGCAGCAGCAGCGCCGCGCCCGGGAAAATTTTTTGGTGATTTAACCCCCAATTCCAACCCTTGATGCTGAGTGCCAAGCAGGGAAGAATGCTGGTATGAGCTTTTAAACATAACCCGTTAACTGCAGCCAATCAAATGGTGAATAAGATACTCTTTAGGGTTCATATGTTTGTAAATCTGACTGTGATGAAGTCAGTGCCTCACCTGACATGAACCTCACCGCACGTCTCTGGTATATATAAATTATTGCATGCGCGTGCGCACACACACACAGAGGAAGTGCTTTTATTTTGTAGCATTTGCGTGCACTTCCTCTTTCGGCAGCAGACACGAGGGGGAACATTTTTGAGTTGGCTTAATTGGCAAGTTTAATTCAATTCTAATTTAAAAGCACATTTAACATAAACTTCAAACATTTACGATGTGATATACTCAAATATTGACGTTTAGGAACTCCAAAAATATGTGGCACTTTTTTTGTAGTTCTGCTTACTCACTCGGGTTTACAGTATATAAATAAAGTGAATTATATTTATATACAGTGTTTCCCATAAACTGCCAAGATACCTGTGGCGGTGGGGGCGTGGCCATGGGCGTGGCTATGGGCGTGGTCAATATGACATCATCGAGTAATTTGCGTAATTTACTACAATGATATGATTTTCTCTAAAAAGGCTCAAAAAATGTATACTTACTAATTAATAATAACAGTTTTGTTTTAAATGTCCATCCATCCATTTTACAATATAATTACAACACTTTATGTACATATTTATATACAGATTTGAACAATAAGTTATTCACTGAAATATATTTATTAATTGTGGTTCTTACAAAAAATATATCTTATAAAATATAAAAGCCAAAATGTCTCTTAAAGCTCTGCCCCTTTAATTAGTGCATACTAAATAATTTAACTTTAGCCTACTACTACAACCATATTATTTACCAGCAACATAAAGTGAAACAGAGGCAGAGGTGTCCTGCCACAGTCAGTAACAAATAAACAGAAAACAGTAGTGGTCAAATACAAATAAGGCAACAAGAGAAGTATCCTACACTTCTCTTTTGTAAAGTAAATCTGAACAGCCTATATGAGCATCTACATCAACTATATCAACTAAATGATTTGCCTGAGAAACTGGACAGGACAAAAAAACAAAAAAAAAGTTTTATTTTTTTATTTATTTGTGGCGGACGTAATTCTTTCGTGGCGGGCCGCCACAAATAAATGAATGTGTGGGAAACACTGATATAGCGCTTTTCTCTAGTGACTCAAAGCACTTTTACATAGTGAAACCCACTATCTAAGTTGCATTTGTGGGTGGCACCGGGAGCAGGTGGGTAAAGTGTCTTGCCCAAGGACACAACGGCAGTGACTAAGGATGGCGGAAGCGGGGATCGAACCTGGAACCCTCAAATTACTCTATCAACTGAGCTATACCGCCCAAGTGGAATGGATTGTCATACATTAAGAATTGTTAATGATAAACACAATCCCCCCAGCCCCCAATGTATGCTGCAGATGCGGGGGGGCTCCCCTATAAAGCCAAGGTGGGGGGTGGGGGTCCTCCTGAGCAAAGTCTTCGGATGTTTTTTTTTTTTTCAGTTGCAAAACAGATTACGGTCCAGGTTGCAACACAATGGCGGCTCAATGCACCACTTCCTACAGCCGTCCGCGGGGCTGAATGCGGGGTGGGGGAGCACGGCGGGGTCCTCGGCAGGGTACTAGCGCGCAGGTGCGAGGTGCATTGCAAAAAGCCATAAACAATTGGCGGGTGGGCTACCTGCTGATGTCATTATTTACTTGCAATCTGGTTAATCCCTGTTCGGCGTGAACATGTTGCAAGATTAGGACTGTTTGAAAAAAAAAAAAAAAAAAAAAAAAAAAAAAATGTAAGTGAAGCAAATTGTACGGAAAAGGTGTTTGGAAATTTCTGTGACGTCATCAGCTAAAGGACAACACCCCCGCCCCTCGCATGGCTGTCCCGCCACTCTCTCTCTCTCTCTCTCTCTCTCTCTCTCTCTCTCTCTCTCTCTCTCTCTGAGCCTCCTTCCACCCCCCTCGGCCCCCCCCACCCACCAAAGTTGCCACCAGTCGGGACAAGCTGGCGAACTCTCGCCGCTCCTCGGACTCCCTGCTCGGCGTCACCATGACGGAGGAAAGTCGGGGCAAGAGGAGGAAACAAGCCAACCCGAGGAGAAGTCGCGGTGAGTCGCGGAAGGGAGTGATGGAGCACGCAGCCATGTTGACTCAACATCTCCTTTTTTTTATCATACAACTACAACTCAAACGGGCTACTTTTAAGTCGTTTTGTTAGTCAGGAGGCTGAGTGGCTGCTGAGCCCCCAGCTGAACACCACAAATGTACATTTAGTCCATTTAAAAAAAAAAATTAATGACCAGTGTTGGCGCAAGGAATTTTCAAAGTCCTAAAAAATGGGGTGCCACAGTACATTTTTGGGGGTGCCACTTTTTTGTAAGCGTTTTGAAAACAAATGATAAACGTATAGGCATTATCCTGTTATATCTCACATTCCAATGTGAGATATAACAATGTGAGTGTTGTAGAAAAAAGGTTGTCATGAACCAGGGGTGTCCAAAGTGCGGCCCGGGGGCCCACGGCTCATTTGAAAAATGCTGCTACCAAAAAAAAAAAAAAACATAAAAAAGAAATAAAAGAGCAAACGGGTGTAGTGAGAAAATGTTGCAGATTTGACTCTAATAGAATAAAGCAAAGTGTAAAAATAATAATATTTAAATTAATATTAATGTTGGTATGAAATATTGGTAGGGATGTCCGATAATGGCTTTTTGCCGATATCCGATATTCCGATATTGTCCAACTCTTAATTACCGATACCGATATCAACCAATACATATATCAACCGATACCGATATATACAGTCGTGGAATTAACACATTATTATGCCTAATTTGGACAACCAGCTATGGTGAAAATAAGGTCCTTTTTAAAAAAAAAAAAAAAATCAAATAAGATAAATAAATTAAAAACATTTTCTTGAATAAAAAATAAAGTAAAACAATATAAAAACAGTTACATAGAAACTAGTAATTAATGAACATTTTTTAAATTAACTGTTAAAGGTTAGTACTATTAGTGGACCAGCAGCACGCACAATCATGTGTGCTTACGGACTGTATCCCTTGCAGACTGTATTGATATATATTGATATATAATGTAGGAACCAGACTATTAATAACAGAAACAAACAACCCTTTTGTGTGAATAAGTGTGCATGAGTGTAAATGGGGGAGGGAGGTTTTTTGGCTTGGTGTAGTAATTGTAAGTGTATCAGTGCTTTCATGCTCTTATTTCTATTTTTGTCTATGTTTCTGTTTTATCTAGTGTTTATCTAGTGTGTGTCATGATTCATTTCTATTTTAATTTTTTATTATATATTCTTACTTTCTATTTTTATTTGTAATACTTTGTAGCACTTTGAGATTTTAACAAATGTAAAGTGCATAACACATGCAATTCATTATTATTATTATTATTATTATTATTATTATTATTATCTTGTGTTTTTTATGTTGATTTAATAACAATAAATAAAAATAACCCGATACCAATAATTAAAAAAACGATACCGATAATTTCCGATATTACATTTTATAGTATTTATCGGCCGATAATATCTGCAGGCCGATATTATCGGACATCTCTAATTATTGGCCTATTAAATATTTAAATATTTTTTTGGGGAAAATATTATCCATCCATCCATCCATTTTCTACCGCTTGTCCCTTTTGGAGTCTGCTGGAGCCTATTTCAGCTGCATTCGGGCAGGAGGCGGGGTTCACCCTGGACAAGTCGGCACCTCATCACAGGGCCAACACAATATTACATATTGCCATATAAATAAAACAAGGTTTTCTTGGACAAAAAGGGCATAAAACGTAAGATAATAAAGAATTATGAAAACGTATAAATGACAGATAGATCTGAAGTTGATCTAGGGATTTAAGTGTTGAAAGTAAAAATGATATACATTGATGTATAATCTTTTTTTTAACACTTTTATGAGTGTTGCCCTTTTAAAATGCTACTAAAAAAACATAACAATTAAATACAAGAGCAAACAGGTGTAGTGAGAAAATGTTGCAGATTTGACTCTAATAGACTAAAGTAAACTGTAAAAAAATAATATTTAAATTAAATTAATGTTGGTATGAATTATTGGCCTTTTAAATATTGAAATATTTTTTTGGGGAAAATATTACATTTGCCATATAAATAAAACAAGGTTTTCTTGGGGAAAAAAAGGGCATAAAACATAAGAAAACAAAGAATTATGAAAACGTATAAATGACAGATAGATCTGAAGTTGATCTAGGGATTTAAGTGTTGAATTAAGCTTAAGCTGTATAATCACTCGCCATACAGCAATAGATGATATCTGTCTATTACCTGACCTCTCTTTGTTTTTAATGTCTATTTTCTATTTTCTGCTGGATTTATTCTCTATTTTATGCTGCAGCTGTCACATATACTGGAATATTGTACATGGTAATTGTTATATATTGTATATATGATATAGACATAATATAATATATCAGTATATATAATATACTGTACATATATTATGTAAATATTACGTATACTGTATATGTTATATTTTATATCGCTATATTCAGTCTATTTATACCTGCATTGTCCTTTCCATCCTTACACTTTCCATCATTGTAACTGAGCTACAGTGTGGAACAATTTCCCTTGTGGATCATTAAAGTTTGTCTAAGTCTAAGTAAAAATAATACATATATTGGCGTATAATCTTTTGTTTAACACTTTTATGAGTGGGGCCCTTTTAAAATGCTACTAAAAAACATAAACATGAAATACAAGAGCAAACAGGTGTAATGAGAAAATGTTGCAGATTTGACTCTAATAGAATAAAGTAAACTGTAAAAAAAAAAATATTAAATGTAATTAATGTTGGTATGAATTATTGGCCTGTTAAAGGCTCTGATTACTTCACATGAAATATTCCACTTTTAAATATTTTTTTGGGGAAAATATTACATGTTGCCATATAAATAAAACAAGGTTTTCTTGGACAAAAAGGGCACAAAACTTAAGAAAACAAAGAATTATGAAAATGTATAAATGACAGGTAGATCTGAAGTTGATCTAGGGATTTAAGTGTTGAAAGTAAAAATAATATATATTGATGTATTATCTTTTTTTTAACACTTTTATGCGTGGGGCCCTTTTAAAATGCTACTAAAAAAACATAAACATGAAATAAAAAGAGCAAACAGGTCTAGTGAGAAAACGTTGCAGATTTGACTCTAATAGAATAAAGTAAACTGTAAAAAAATAATATTTAAATTAAATTAATGTTGGTATGAATTATTGGCCTGTTGAAGGCTCTGATTACTTCACATGAAATATTCCACTTTTAAATATTTTTTTGGGGAAAATATTACATGTTGCCATATAAATAAAACAAGGTTTTCTTGGACAAAAATAAATACATAAACATGAGTTTTTTTCAAACTGTTATTGCTCAGAAAACAATAATGTTGTCATGAATTGTTGACCTATTTAAGGCTAGAATTACTTCACATCTAATATTCTAAACATTTGGGGGCGGGGGCAAAGGATAATTCTTCATAAAAAAAACATGTTGGTTTTTTTTTTACAAAAAAGGGCATAAAAGATAATAATGTTTTTACTTTATAATATGTCAACAGTTAGACCTGAAATTGATCTATAGATATTTAGGCGTGGAAAGTAAAAAAAATATGAATATACAACTTTTTTTTAACACTAATGACTGGGACCTTTAACACTCACCAAAATTGAGGGGAGTCCTCATGGGTACAATATATATTTTATTGGTTATTAAAATAAAAAATATCACAATGGCCCCCGAATGCTTTCATTTTTCATTATGCGGCCCTCAATGGAAAAAGTTTGGACACCCCTGTCATAAACGTTACTTAATTCAGGCTCTGTCAGAGGTGACTGTTATATTCCTCTGCGCAGGAGCACTTTCAGTAAGTGGGCTTGGTCAGTAAGGAGCGCAAATGTGTGGAACTCAGTACCTGAGGAGGTTAAACTGCTCACCACTTACAAGGCCTTCGCAAAAATTTTTTAAATGTGGCTTATCAACGCCTGCGGCTGCCAGCACTAAAAGATGAGCCTGTTTTGATGCTGAGATAAATGTTATGTTGTGATGTTGTATTTTATTTTTTATCATATTGTATATGTACTGTGGGCTTTTATTCTTTTTCTCTCTCTTTCTTGTCTTTTTCATTTAAATTGTAATTTTAAAGCCTAGTTTACATCATGTCCAGGGGACTACAGATGAAAACTAGCCTTCTGGCTAATTCTGGCTTTTTTTTAACCATGTGTAGTCATTTGTTTTATGAAATTGCATTGTCCCCTTTGAAATAGACTAATTTAATCTAATCTAAAAAAAATAACACAAAAGAAAACAAACGCAGTATTTGTGATCAATAAAACTTTTGGCGAATCAAAATTTAAGAAACTGTGCAAAGTGCATTACTTTGAAGTCGACCAATAATAAATAATTAATCATTTGACCCGGCAAATATACCGTATTTTACGGACCATAGGGCGCACCGGATTATAAAGCGCACTGCCCATTAATGGTCTATTTTTAATCTTTTTTCACATATTAGGCGCACAGGGCGCATTAAAGGAGTCATATTATTTGTTTCTAAATGTAAAAGACTTCCTTGTGGTCTACATAACATGTAATGGTGGTTCTTTGCTCAAAATGTTGCATAGATAATGTTTTACAGATTATCTTCAAGACGCTTTCTGACAGTCTCTTCCGGATGCGCCGTTTTGTGGGTGGTCTTATTTACGTGGCTCACCTTCGACAGCGTCTTTGTTGTAGCGGTGTAGCGTGCAAGGACGGGAGTGGAAGAAGTGTCAAAAGATGGCGCTAACAGTTTTAATGACATTCAGACTTTACTTCAATCAATAACGGAGCAGCGTCTCCTCATCCGGAAACAACCACACCGGAAATGTGTCCGTGAGAAACCGTCCGACCGGAATTCTTAATAACTAAAGTTCCTTGGGTGAATAATGTAAACTCACTACACCGGTATGTTTTAGCGCTTTCATGGCGAGTTTACTGACAGATATAAGTAAGAACTTTACACTACTTTATATTAGAAATGGCACTAAAACGTTAACGACTAAAACATTTTGATAGATTTTTGAGCGCCGTCTGTAATATTCTATATTTTTAATGGAACATTTAAAATGTTGGTGTTGTTTACTTGAGACTTATCTCTTACTGCAATCTACTGGTCACACTTATAATCATATCCTGTACCAAATATAATAGTGTAGCGTCCCGGAAGAGTTGGTACTGCAGGGAGTTCTGGGTATTTGTTCTGTTGTGTTTATGTTGTTTAGGATTTTTTCACAATATGGCACATGTTTATGACAGTGTTGGCATTGTTCATACTGCCACCCTTAGTTTGACATGTATGGCTGTTGAGTAAGAATGCCCTTTATTTATTTGTATATGGGATGTCCCAAATCAAAACGTTCTTTAAAATTGGCTATTATTGGCTAAAATTGTACAGAATGACAGTTGTTCTTGACAAAGTTTATACAAGACCATTATCACCCCTGCCAACGCTACAAAAGCATTGACGTGGGAAAGCTCAACCTTATAGTCCAGACAAAATCGGTTAAAAAAATAAAAATTAAAAAAATAATTTAAAAATAAATTAAATTTTTAAAAAAAAAACGCGTCCTGGGTACGCGTGGACTTCCGGAATTGTGAGTCCTTTCTGATTTCAATGCGTAAAAAGACACAAAAAGTGTGTTAACGCCAACACTGAATGACCATACTTTCAAAACCCAGCTGTGTTGATGACGTCATTCAAGCCTCGTGTTGACTTTCTTTTTATTTACAAAGAATGATGCAACGTGCCCGTCCATTAAAAGTTGCCAGTGTTTTTCGGTGGAACTCTAACTTGAAACGATACAAGTATGTGTCCATGAATCATGACGGCAACCCGTGGCTCCCTTTTTATTTTCATTTTGTCAAAACGTAGTCTGGCAGTGAAATGTTGGAAATCCCCCCCTGCTGTATCGAATAGATATTTTTAGCTAATACATGGCGCTTGCTTTTAGTTTTTTTTAAGCCCGGCCTGATAGCCGGGAGATGTTGGTAAATAATTCCTTGCTGTTTCCTCCAAAGACGTGCATGTTTGTGTCAAAACGTGTCCAGCTTTGAACACGGCTTCACAAATCCCCATTGAGAGTTGAGTTAAGCAGTGCTAGTCAAAGAGCTACAAACTGTCAACATACTATTGGGAGGTGTGCTAATTGATTATTATTGTTATTGGAATTATTATTATTATTATTACATCACCTACAGCAGAGCTGGGAAATATTTGGATTATATACACATTTAGCTGTACAGTATGTGTGTTTTGGTCCCTTTTTTTCAAGTCACAATGATAGATAGAGTTCTAAAAAAGTTATGACAGACCACCTCAAAAAAAGGGAATGGAATTTTACAGTTTTTTACTGAATGGGACACCCAAAACGTACATTAAAATAAAGGAAGTGGGATTTACAATATTAACTATGAAGAATAAAACACTGAATATTAACAACATATGAACATCTTTTACTTCTCAGACCAGCTCCTCCATAGTTGTGTATCTATTACACTCAAGCAAAACACAACGACAATGTAACAAACAGCAAAATATGAATGCAAAGTGTAATAAACACCTACAATATGATATATTATCGCATACAAATGTGTTTCCAAATCTGTTCCTGACACATGCTGCGCTGAAAACAAACCCAGCCCACTCTGCTTTGTTCCTGGTCTGAGCTGCTGTGACGTATATTACCATAATAACTTGTATAACACTCAAAAGTGCAGATTTCAACCATTGAAATACTTTCTATAGTTCAAGACTTACGGTCATTTAAAAACAGCTATGTTATCGGCGGTCACTCGAACGAGTATGACGATCCTCCTGGTAGGGGTGTATCCCTTTATGGAGGATGCCTGTGCGTGACTTTGTTTAACGTGGGGAGACTGTTGCACAGACAGTCACCACACGATCCTTGACAGAATGGGGTCAGGGTCCAGTCGCATGGAGTCCAAGACGACTAGGGACCCTTTTCTGCTGCAGCCTTCTTCCGCCAGTATCCCTGGCTAGGGGGCAGTCAGGTACTAGGCCTTTGCCAAGGGCCACCTGGGGTAACAGTAGTAAAGGGGTTAACCTCCTAGTGCCCCAAGACTCCATAACGTCATGCCCAGGTCAAAAAACAGCACTGCACATCACAATGGCAAATACAGTTTTGATGTTAAAGGTCTAAAAAAAATTATGTAGAACGTCCGGCGGGCCGGTTTTGAAAATCTTAATGGGCCGCATGTGGCCCGCGGTCCCTATTTTGCCCAGGTCTGACCTACTGTATGACGTACGCATCACGATATTAGTCGATATCAATTACTATTGATATTGTTTATGACCTATCGAAAAGAAGGACCGGAAGGAAAATAAAAATAATGTTAAATGAAAATATTTTTATTTAAACTATAAGCTTCCTCTGATTATAATCCGCACAGCTATCAAGGCAGAAAGGAAAGAAAATGTCAACACAATTATGGCAAGCACTCAAACAATGTTAACAACATTCTAAAATCAAATTAAGCACTTAGCAATAACCTCTTAAAATGAAGGTGCAAAAATAAGGAATAAGTAAAAAAATGCTCAATAAAGTGTAAAATTGTGCAAAGTGTGAAAATGATAACATAAACATTTGGAAACATGAGAAGAAATATTATTTTGCTTACTGCCAGGAAGTTACAGCTGTGTTACATTTAATTTGATCTGTTATTCTTATTTAAGTATGGAAAGGAATTTATGTTATGCATTAATTATTGTTTAAAGATTAACAGACGAAATTACTAATATTTTAGAGTAGCACATTTGTTATATTCTGTCATTTATTTTATTTACACAGTCCTGCACTTTAGTTCCTACCTGTTGTTCCCATATACCCGAATAGGGAACGTACAAGGGGTGGAAAAAAAAAGGTGAAAGACTACAGTCCGTTTATGAAAAATCCAAAAAACTGGCATACTGTCAAGGTGACTTTTCCTGTTTTATGTACAATTTGAAGTTTCTCTTCTCACTCCATGCAGAGAATCAACAGCAAGATGGCGCAACCAAATATGATAATCGATACTGTTACGCGATCGGCTGTTAGCGTGTCCCTCCCATTGCTCAGTGATCACATCCCATAGACCAGTGTTTTTCAACCTTTTCTGAGCCAAGGCACATTTTATTCATTGAAAAAATCCTGAGGCACACAAACACCAGAAATCATTGAAATATGAAACTCAGCAGCCGATATTGACAGTAAAAAGTAGTTTTCGCAATTGTACCATAACCAACCATGCTTCACTATAACTCTTGTCTCAAAGTAGGTGTACTGTCACCACCTGTCACATCACGTTGTCACTTATTTTGAGGTTTTGACGTTTTCCTGTGTGTAGTGTTTTAGTTCTTGTCTTGCGCTCCTATTTTGGTGGCTTTTCCTGTTTTGTTGGTATTCTCCTGTAGCAGCGTCATGTCTTCCTTTGAACGCTATTCCCCGCACCACCTTTGTTTTAGCAATCAAGACTATTTAAGTTGTGCGGACGCTATCCTTCTTTGTGGGGACATTGTTGATTGTCATGTCATGTATGGATGTACTTTGTAGACGCCGTCTGCTCCACACGTTGTAAGTCTTTGCTGTCGTCCATCATTCTGTTTTTGTTTACTTTGCAGCCAGTTCAGTTTTAGTTTCGTTCTGCATAGCCTTCCCTAAGCTCCAATGCCTTTTCACCTTTTGTTTATTTTTGGTTTAAGCATTAGATACCTTTTTACCTGCACGCTGCCTCTCGCTGTCGGTTGCATATTGTGATCACGAAAAACCATGTTCCCGACATCTACAAAAGCAATTAGTTACCTGCTGCCCCCTACTGATATGGAAGAGTATTACACGGTTACTCTGCCGATCTCTAGACAGCACAGACACTCAACAACGGCACATTATTTGCGGATTATAATTACTGGTTTGCAAAAAAGATTTTTAGACTTAGACTTAGACTGAGACAAACTTTAGTGATCCACAAGGGAAACTGTTCCACACAGTAGCTCAGTTATAAAGGATGGAAAGGGTAAGGATGGAAAGGATCTGTCACGTCCTGTCACATCACGTTGTCAACTATTTTGAGGTTTTGACGTTTTCCTGTGTGTAGTGTTTTAGTTCTTGTTTTGCGCTCCTATTTCGGTGGCTTTTCCTGTTTTGTTGGTATTCTCCTGCAGCAGTTTAATTTCTTCCTTGAACGCTATTCCCAACACCTGTTTTGTTTTGGCAATCAAGACTATTTAAGTTGTGCGCTCGCTATCCTTCTTTGTGGGGACATTGTTGATTGTCATGTCATGTACGGGTGTACTTTGTGGACGCCGTCTTTGCTCCACAGTAAGTCTTTGCTGTCGTCCAGCATTCTGTTTTTGTGTACTTTGTAGCCAGTTAGGTTTAAGTTTTGTTAGTTTTGTTAGCCTTCCCTAAGCTTCCATGCCTTTTCCTAGGGGCACACACCTTTTGTTTATTTTTGGTTTAAGCATTAGATACGACGACAAACCCTTGTCGTCTCACACAACGTGTTCCCGACATCTTCAAAGCAATTAGCTACCGGCTGCTACCTACTGATATGGAAGAGTATTACATCTGATATGGAAGAGTATAACACGGTTACGCTGCCGAGCTCTAGACAGCACCGACATTCAACAACGGCATATTATTTGCAGACTATAATTACTTGTTTGCAAAAAATATTTACCCCAAAAAGGTGAAATTACACAATCTCCCACAGCACACCAGACTGGATCTGGATCAGACTGGCACAGTGGTTGAAAAACACTGGTGTAGAGATCTGGACCAGTCACTGCTAATGTAAGACACCACTGTCTTGTCAAACATCCACTTAATCAACATCTTTACAATCGTGTCCAGCATGTTCTATTTTTAAAACCCCAAAGTCTTAGCTTTGTCCCTTCTCTCACAGTAATCAGTAGAGTTTTATAATTATAGAAGTCATGTGTTTGCAACATCAGACTTTTGACACTTAAATCAGTTATGGTGGTCACGAGCTATGACAGGATATTAATAGCATGTCATTGTATAACACACTGACGTTATCGTGGATACTATGTTTGCTCAAAACTGTCTACCAGATGAAGACTCTGTTATTTTTTTAGAGATGATTTGAAGTGTTGTTGTTAAGAAAATGTGGCCAAGGGGTGTAGATGATTGTATTTTGTATTTGTAATTTAGTATTGATATTGTTTGACGTCATGCTGTCCTTCTTTAGGCAGCAAACTTATTTAGTTTCAGCTTGGACTGCCGTTCTTCATATCTACCAGGCAATTTCCACTTTTCATTAAGAAAACCAACAGGAGATTTCCATGACAGAATAGGGGTTTCAAGCTCTGGATTCTCCTTGGCATTGTGTTTGTTCACGGAGTAGACGTGTGATTATCACAAGGCAGTTCCACTTCTTGTCCCTCACCTTCATGTAGTGTTGTTCTGATACCAGCATTGTGGTACTGGTACCGGTACCAAAATGTTTTTTTGATACTTTTCAATACTTTCCGATACTTCTCAAAATAAAGAGTATTGCAACAAATGTATATTTATTGGCTTTAATTTATCAGAAAATATTCTGATATACTAAACATATGTTTCTTATTGTAATCAAAGAACAGCTTTGGCATCAAGGAAGATAGTAAACATATTGGACCACTTCTCTTTTAGTCATACAAAGTCGGATTTATGCAGTAATTTATTGTGTCATTTCCTATACTGTTATTTTGTCCAAATTATGAGGGATATAATGTAGAAAATGGATGGATGGAAGGATTATTAATTAATTTTCTGCTAATATCTGATTACTTTCTGTTTTAACATGTTCTATCTACACTTCTGTAAAAATCTAATTATTATTCTGTTGTAGATATTTTGCATAAGTTGTGGGTAATACTACAAATTTGGGTATGAATCCAAGTTACAGGATCATACATTGGTCATAATTAAAGTCCTCCTGTGTCCAGTGACATATTGCCTGAGTTTGTATAAAAAGATCAAATTGATTAAAGATTTTGTCATGATAATAAATATCGATGTAGTCATTGGTGTAATGTGAAGTGAATTATATTTATATAATGCTTTTCTCTAGAGACTCAAAGCGCTTTACATACTGAAACCCATGATCTAAGTTACATTTAAGCCAGTGTGGGTGGCACTGGGAGCAGGTGGGTGACGTGTCTTGCTCAACGGCAGTACTAGGATGGCGGAAGCGGGGCTCGAACCCGGAACCCTCGGCTCTACCAACCAAGCCGAGCTGCCCCAACTGACTATATACGGCTTTTGTATTTGGTATCGTTTGTATCGTTCATACATTCGGGAGCGCTAGCTTGTTGTTAGCGGTTTGCTATTGTATCCTCATACGTTGTGTAGTGAAGCATGTTTAGCCAGTCCTCGTCCTGCAGGGATGACGCAGTATTTGTAAGATCAAAGTTTATTTGACGCCATGGAGCGGAGGATTAGTAGTGATTTAGAAGTAGCTCAAACACTAATAGATTTCATGTGACTAATAGATATATCACTAATAGAGCATTTATGTGTCTTAATTGGATATGTGGCATTTGTCAACAATCATGTCAAAGTTTTAATTTTTAATCCTGAAAACCTTCCAACATAGCTTCCCTTAATGCCTAAGTGTCAAAGTCAAGACCCGAATGAATGATCTATCGCCCCGGGATGATATTTGATTAGTTTTAGAAACGGCCCGCAGGCCACAGTCGCCTGCTGCTGTTTTGCACGCACCAATACTCCATCGGTATTGGCGCTAGGAATTTTCAAAACGGGGTCCCCATCAAGTCATAAAAATGGGGTCCCACGGTAAATTATCCTGTTATATCTCACATTCTATATTGTGTTTTGGAAAAAGGTTTTCATAAACGTTACTTGATTCATTAAAAAAATTATAATAAAAAAGAAAACACATTTTTATGCAAATGTAAATGGATTCAGTTATAAACATTCATTCACTTTCTTCTTTCCTTCATGGATCTAAACTTTACCGCTGCCGGTATTTTTTTCTATATTTTTATTGTAATATTTTCAGAATGTGTTTGTTCTATTTTTGGCCAGAGTAAGACAAAGAAAACAATCTGAAGTTGTCTTTATTTTTTAGTTTCAATGCCATGATTTTAATAGTCGGCAAGCGTGTGCACAGATTTTCCTCCATGCGGCCCCTGAGCTAAAATGACTTTTTATTTGTATTTTAATTTTTTAAATTTTTTGTCCTGTCCAGCTTCTCAGGTAAATCATATAGTTGATGTAGTTGCCCATATCAGCTGTACAAATTTACTTTACAAAAGAGAAGTGTGGGATACTGCTCTTGTTGCCTTATTTGTATTTGACTTTATTGAATGTATTTATATTATTATTTGGTGCAGGAGGGGATAGAAAGATAAAACAAGGAAGACAGAGGCGGAAATTGTGTGGACAAGAGGGGGATAAGTCAGATAGACAAAAACAACAACAGCAAACACAACAATAACAACAATATAACAATATCAGCAAATAGGATATGTACAAATATGATAGTAAAAGTGATAGCAAAGAAGCAGTTAGTGAAATAAATAATACAGAAATGACAATAAGCATTATTACTTTAGAAATGGAGCAATACAAATACCAATAGAAATAGCACTATTGATAATGAATAATAACAATAATTTACCTCTATTATTAACAATACAATTGTTCAAATGCAACAATACATATATGCAATGATAACTTGAACTACAAAAGAAAGCAGAAAAATGGAGGGGAAGAAAGAGAAGCCAGCTATATTAACCTTGTAGATTGTTATAGTAACACTAGGTTAAGCTTTGTCAGTGTGCCAGGTGTTACCCAGTTTCAGCTAAAATTACTTTGACACCCCTGCCTTAATGCATTTAAAGCAGCTAAAATCATAACATAATGGTAAACAAAGTGGGATTGTGACAAGTGACAAGTAGACTGTTCAGGTTGTCTTCTAAACAGACTTCATCACTTCAAAGTCTGATACATATCATGTATTTTCCATCATTTTTGTTATTGGACAATGCCTTCTTTGCTAGATAGGACAGCTCTAGTCTTGAGCATGACTATGTAGTGTAGGACAGCTCTAGTATTGAGCATGAACTCTCCTAAGACAAATCTGAACAGTCTGATTGCGACCAGGTCACCGTCCTGAAAACACAAAGTTTTGGATGACTGGAAATAATCACACGACTTTTCAGAGGTGCCTGCATGTGCCAAGCAGGCTGTGTGCTTGTTTGTCCCTGATGTTAGCGACATGTATCCGCCACAAGCCGCTCGGCTGTTTACTCCTCCACTCACAGTTTATTTAAGTGTCTCTTCGTCCCATTGCCAGGGTGTCACCGGGGTGTCAGCACTGACACACCGAGCGCCACCTTTCACCGCCACGTTTGGCAGATCAACAAAACAAAAAAAACCTGCACTTGCGACATGAAAGAAAGCACTGTTAGACAGTCTAATAAGAAGTTTCATGTTTTGTAGGTGAAGTCATAGGCGCCGATCCCGTGGGTGCTCGGGCCCCGAAGCAACGCCGAGCACCCACGTGGGATTGATAGCAACTTTCAATCTTTAAAACAATCTTGTTGTTGTTAATTTTGTGGCGAGTTTGTTCCATTTTTAATACTAAAAAAGTGACTAATCGCTTAGTCTATATTTAATAAAGTCTGACCAAGATTTCATCGTGCCCGATAATGAACTAATGACATAATCATCTTGACTTTGAACACACTGCACACGAGCGAATGAAGGCATACTTACTCAACAGCCATACATGTCACACTAAGGGTGGCAGTATGAACAACGCCAACATAAACATGTGTCATATAGTGAAACCTCCCCAAACAACAACGACAAACAACTTTTGGAAGAATATTTGCACTACAGAACAAATTCCCAGAATTCCCTGCAGCACCAACTCTTCCGGGACGCTACAATATAAACAAACGCCATTGGTGGATCTACACCTAACATCCACTGTAATGATACCACGTACAATAGCGTATCTAGTCGATACTACTATGATTACATCAATATTTTTTAACATTACAAAATCTTCTTTTGTTTTTTTAAAATGTATATTATGTTTATAAACTCAGGAAATAAGTCCCTGGACACATGAGGACTTTGAATATGACCAATGTATGATCCTGTAACTACTTGGTATCGTATTGATACCCAAATTTGTGGTATCATCCAAGACTAATGTAAAGTATCAAACAACAGCAGAATAAGTGATTATTACATTTTAACAGAAGTGTAGATAGAATATGTTGAAACAGAAAATAAGTAGATATTAACAGTAAATGAACAAGTAGATTAATAATTCATTTTCTACCACTTGTCTTTAATAATGTTGACAAAATAATATAATGATAAATGACACAATATGTTACTGCATGCATCAGCAGCTAAATTAGGAGCCTTTGTTTGTTTACTTACTACTAAAAGACAAGTTGTCTTGTATGTTTACTATTTTATTTAAGGACTAACTTGCAATAATAAACATATGTTTAATGTACCCTAAGACAATAATGATATTATTTGTGGTCCCCTTTATTTAGAAAAGTACCGAAAAGTACCGAAATACTTTTGATACCAGTACCGGTACCAAAATATTGGTGTCAGGACAACACTAATACACACACACCGAGCACCCACTGGCAGAAATGTAGATCGGCGCCTATGGGTGAAGTCATAAATCGTCACTTTTTAAGCCGTGTACAGAGTTCGGAATTTGCTTAGAGGAGCATTATAGATCCTTATTTTAAAAACAACAACTGGTATGTCGCGCTCTGAAGACAGCGATCCGAAGAGGATCATTTCCAAACCAGACGCAGAGAGAAAACCAATCCAAGCGAGGCTTCGCTTTCTCCGAGGCGCCTATCGATGGTGCAGTCTGCAGTAAAGCTGTCAGTGTTCGGCAGTATCAAGAAGACCTGGGGAAATTAGCACTCTTTTGTGTTTTGGCAGACGGACGGCGGTCGCGCTCGCTCCAGTCAGAAATGATGACTTTTGTAGCTCCACATCCAAACCATCACTTACAAGTTATTTCATGAGTCATGTTATCACGGCTTCATCACAGCGATAATGCTGCCAGATGTCGATATAACCATCAAATGCAACGCTCTTTTTCCTCCCCCGCTAAAACAATCATGACGACTAACTCGGCTTAACAGAGGACAGGTTTGAGAATGCTTCAAATAAAAATGGCAAATACACAAATGGCAACAGCAAATCTAAATGACCTACTTAAGAGATACAGTATATCATGTTGGTTGACTAGCCAGGACACATGGTTCTGAATTGGCATTGTAGCATAAGCATATATATATATATATATATATATATATATATATATATATATATATATATATATATATATATATATATATATATATATATATATATATATATATATATATATATATATATATATATATATATATTTATATATATTTTTTTTAATAACTACATTGGCATTTGAAAGCAAATCCTGCATTATGCTCAGTAGCTGTAGGGGAAGCACTGAAGCAGATTTAGAATACCTTCTAACAAATCTTTTTTTTCTAGTTAAGTCAATCGGAGGTTTGCCTCGGTCACACATTTTGACACTTTTATACATAATGTTGGAAATAGAGAACATACAAACCCTTTATTTATTGAATCAAAAATACTGAAATTCCACGACATAGCTAAAATGATACACAAAGCAAACTATAACCTGCTACCCAAGAATATACAACAATTCTTCTCAACAAAAGAGGAGAAATATAATCTTAGAGAAAAATGTAATTTAAAACATTTATATGCACGTACAACATTTAAGACCTGCAGTACATCAGTATGTGGAATTAAATGATGTAATGGATTAAGCAAAGAAATCAAACAATGTACTAGAATGATCCACTTCAAGAAACTCTTCAAACTTAAAGTGTTTACAAAGTACAAAGAAGAAGAACCATGATAAACATTCTGAATGTATCTCATCCATCCATTCATTTTCTAGATAGTCTTACTCATCTCACCATATGAAATATAACTTACTTCACCAATTATTATTTATTCATTGTTATTGTTATTACATATGGAGTATATTGTGAATAAATTGAGAACAGGAAGTGAACAAATGTTTTAGCAACTGTTATGTGAAGGAAAAGGGGTCGGATTAAATAAACTCTGCTTCTTCCTACTCCTTTTCCGACATGTTGAATGGAGAACCTGGAAATTGTGATGTATCATGTTGTATGCATGCATGTGTGATGTATCATATTGTATGCATGCATGTGTGATGTATCATGTTGTATGCATGCATGTGTGATGTATCATGTTGTATGCATGCATGTGTGATGTATGTTGTATGCATGCATGTGTGATGTATCATGTTGTATGCATGCATGTGTGATGTATGCATGTTCCAAATAAACTCAAACTCAACTCAACTTTTGTCCTCAGTGTACTGAGATAAGGTCACATTTAAGTATGTTTCAATTTAGCAATTGTACGTGTATCTATGTCATTAATATAGAGTACATACATCTTTTTATATAAAAAAATACAAACACTCCTTATATGTATTATATTTTATTATTATTATTAATAATAATTATGTGTGCGTACTATCCCATGTTTATTTTATTTTTAATTTGACATATATAATACATATATATATGTTTACTTACATACATTTATTTGACAATATCAAATTAATTAAATGTTATGATTTATTATTTATTATGGAGATATAAATAAAAAAAACAAAATTTTTAGTAATGTGCATTCCATTATATATTATTTTGAAATTAATGACACACAATAAGCGATACATGTTTTCATGTGTCATTATTTAAAGAGACAAGTAAAAACTTGGGAAATAAAAAGCAAGAAAATACGCGGAAAAAACTAATAAAAAGGACTTTTCTCGTGCTCATCGTCCTTTTCGTTCTTTGTATTAATGCTAGGACATTTTAGTCAGTTTCTCTGTGAGTAATGAATAAATCCTGCTAACAACACAATTGAGAGAGTGCAGAATAGAATTGTTGGGCCTGTTCCTTGAAAGTTTTCAAAGGCACTTAAAGGCAACACGGCATCATGTGCGCATCTTTTCCGTTCCCCCTGATTTGTGCCTTTGAAGCAGATGAAGGGCTCACGTTCCACATTTAGCTCCTTTGTGTTGTCCGGGGAAGAACTTTGCCATGTCGTCGAGCTGATTCCTCTTTTTTTTTTTTTTTTTTTTAGAAGGGCTGCCGTGCTCCCTCCTTTTCTTCTTTTTTCAAGTGCCAATTTATTTCAACTCCTTTCCCCTTTTCTTCTTTCTCCTTCATTGATTTCCAAACCTCAGTCTTTGTGTGCAGCTGCGGCCCAGCTGTGACGGCGTGTATATATATATATATATATATATATGTGCACGTACATGTGTGTTTGTGGGCCTTTTTCTGGCACTTTGCTGCCACAGTGAGACTGTACACAAAGGGACCACGGCCGCAAAAGATGAAGGGGGGGAGAGAGAGAGAGAGAGAGACGGACATTCTTGAAGTGTAAGAGTGGAGTAGTGGGATGGGCCTTTTGACTGTGGGATGAGCAGTGAAGAGGACTGGCACCACTCTTTATTACCAGGACGCTTCAGACGGGCGTCAGAAGCGGCGCGAGGGGGGAGGAGGAGAGAGGAGTATGATGACAGAGGTGGGGAGATGATGTGGTCGACAGCGTTGGAGAAGTTGGGCGGAGGGCGCGGGAGACTTCTGCCAAGTTCCCACCAAGATGTACACTGCATACATGTTTCTTTGCTTTCTGTTTTGGTTTAAGGCAGTGGTTCTAAGTAGGGCTGGGCGATATATCGAATATATTCGATATGTCGCGGGTTTGTCTCTGTGCGATGTAGAAAATGACTATATTGTGAGTATTCGAGTATACGTTCTCACGCAGTTGCTTTTAGCTGCGGGCATTACACTACATCAGGGGTGGGCAATTAATTTTTACCGGGGGCCGCATGAGCTACCCGAGCACTGCTGGAGGGCCACATCGACAATATTTCAATTAAATTTTGCTCAATATTATTTTTGATATATACCGTAAGATAAATAATAATAATAATAATAATAATAATAATAAAAATAATAATAATAATAATAATAATAATAATTAATAATAATAGTAATACTTCAACATAGTGTGTGTAACAGCATTCCATGACTTATATAAATAAATTAACATTAATAATAAATGACAGTAAAATAAGCACACGTATGACTGAGGAGTCATAGCGTAACTTTGTGTGGTGTTTGAGTTGTCCGACTTTTTGTGTGGCCATAAACGCACCAGTGGTTTAGTGCTATGCGTGTTGGTGACAGATGACAAGTTGGTTTTGGCCTGGTTTGTACGGCAGAAAATGACTAGTTTTTCGAGATAGAATTGTTTTACTCATGTTTTTGGTGTGGTTATGTCCGAATATAAACAGTTTTGCTCAATAAAGTGATCGATATAATTCCTGTCCTCGAAGCATCTCGATAGACGTTACAATAATTGAACGGTGTTCAATTGAACGGTGTTGTAAACGGTGTTGACGAACACCATTAGGGCCGCTTGTTGTCACTGTCACTCAAAGTTGCATTGCAAAATTCCATAGAATAAATATGTTTATTTTGTTTAGAATTCAGATGGGATTTGATTTGGTGCGCGGCATATATTTGCTGCGCGCAGCGGACGCTTGAGCAGTGCGCAATTGCGCAGGCACGCACCTTAGAGGGAACGTTGCTTTGCAGTCCATGTCTTGTTGGAAACACGGCATTCCTCATCAACTTTTCTCTTTTTAGCGTCTCGGATGTAAACCGTGCATCACTTGTCGCTGCATGTGCACCTTCACTCGCAGGTTACACACGGACACACGCCCATAAATAATACTTTTCAAAATAAAAGCAGCACAGTTGTATTGCGCGCAGGACATAGATGTTTTTTCAACTTTATTTTGTAATTGCAGCTGTTCACATTCACTCACAACCACGCACACGCATACGTCCACACGGAAGTAATACAAATAACGATTTTCAAAACAAAAGCAGCACCGTTGTATTGCACACTCGACATAGATACTTTTTCAAATTTATTTTGTAATTTATAATTGGCCTCACGCGGGCCGCAGAATGCCCAGGTCTGCACTACATGCAGGCTTTTCTCCCTCTTTATTTGTCTCTCCTTCTCACAGAGAGATAAAACAAGCGCACCTTCTTACATACGTCACATACTGTCGCGCGTGTAACGTCATACGCCCTCGCCGAGCAGAGAGGTAGCGGCATGGGCAAAGTTAGCAGTGGCAGGTGGTGCAAGCGGAGCGGTGCGAGTGGTAATGCGAAAGAGAGAAGGTACGAATCTGGTAAGAAATGGAGGAAGAAGAATTAATTCCCGAGAAAAACACCATCTTCTGGTGGTGGTTTGGCTTCAAGCGGACAGATGTCGAACAGACAACCGTAATATGTCATGTATATGGTAAAAGCGTTGCTACAAAAAGTAGCAGCACTACTAATTTGTAGCTTCATTTGAAAAGTCATCCACTAGAGCAGTGTTTTTCAACCTTTTTTGAGCCCAGGCACATTTTTTTAATGAAAAAAATGTGCCTGGGCATTATGTGCCTTATTTTGAATGTTTTGCTGTTTTCCTGTGTGTAGTGTTTTTGTTCTTATCTTGCCCTCCTATTTTGGTGGATTTTTCTCTTTTTTTGGTATTTTTCATGTCTTTCTTTGAGCGATATTTCCCGCATCTACTTTGTTTTAGCGATCAATAATATTTCAGTTGTTTTTATCCTTCTTTGTGTGGACATTGTGGATTGTCATCTAATGTTCGGATGTACTTTGTGGACGCTGTCTCTGCTCCACAGTAAGTCTTTGCTGTCGTCCAGCATTCTGTTTTTGTTTACTTTGTAGCCAGTTCAGTTTTAGTTTCGTTCTGCATAGCCATCCCTAAGCTTTAATGCATTTTCTTAGCGGCACTCACCTTTTGTTTATTTTTGGTTTAAGCATTAGATACCTTTTTACCTGCACACTGCCTCCCGCTGTCGTTTGCATATTGTGATCACGACAAACCATTGTCATCTCACACGACGTGTTCCCGACATCTACAAAGCAATTAGCTACCATCTTCCACCTACTGATATTTAGGAAAATAACATGGTTACTCTGCCGAGCTCTAGACAGCACCGACACTCAACAACACCACATAATTTGCAGATTAATATTACTGGTTTGAAAAAAATATTTTTAACACCAAATATGTGAAATTAGATAATCTCCCACGGCACACCAGACTGTATCTCACGGCACACTAATGTGCCGCGGCACAGTGGTTGAAAAACACTGCACTAGAGAATGAAGAGTGCTTGAAACTCTGCATGTCAACATCTCCGGCCGGTGCCACACCAACAGAATGCCAAAGCAACCAACACTGACCCAATTGAGCCTGACGTCCATTTCCACATTAACACCGTATGAAAAGAATAGTCCACAACAGAAGGAGATAACGTCCGCAGTAAACTACCACATAGTGAAGGACATACAGTATTTGATTTCCTATTATGCAGCTCATTTTTATTTGACAGTTATTGAAATATCTTGTGTGACATCATGCACAAAAGTGCACTTTATTCGTTTTAAAACATTGTAGTGGCGTTCTGTACAAAAAGTGCACTTTAATTTAGTGTTGTTTTGATATGTCATCTTAGTGACATCATGCACAAAAGTGCACTGATAGCTTGTTTTAAAATGTCTCTGACAATCTTGCACTTTCTGTTTTGAAATGACATGAATGTTTGTGCCACTGCTTAATAACTGTTTAATAAATACACTTTTGGTCAATTAACTTAGTTGTGATTTCCCTCTCTGCATGAAAGTTTAAAATGAGCATATATTAATGCAGTATGAACAAGAATGTTTTAATGTAAACACATAGAATCATCATACTGCTGTGATTATATCCGCCATCAGTGTGTGAATGTGTGAATGTGTGTGTGTGAATGGGTGAATGTGGAAAATAGTGTCAAAGCGCTTTCAGTTCCTTAAAAAAGGTAGAAAAGCGCTATACAAGTGCAACCCATTTACCATTTACCATTTACCATCAAGTGTTCATTCAAGGCTAAGGCAAAATATGGAGATATATATCGTGTATCGTGACATGGCCTACAAATATCGAGATATTAATAAAAGGCCATATTGCCCAGCCCTAAGTTATTTTCTCTCACGCCCCCTCATAATTTTTTTCATGCCCCCCTGAATTTAATGGGTTTTTTTTATATTTGTCAAGATTGTTCTTTACTAACACTAGATATGTTATCACGCCATTGCAGACCTGGGCAAAATATGGCACGCGGGCCACATGCGGCCAGTTAAGATTTTCAATCCGGACGTTCTACATCATTATTTTAAGACCTTTAACAACAAAATTGTATTTGCCATTATGATGTGCAGTGCTGTTTTTAAATGACCGTAAGTCTTGAACTATAGAAAGTATTTCATTGGTTGAAATCTGCACTTTTGAGTGTTATAGGAGTTACTATGGTAATCTACAAACCCTGTTTCCATATGAGTTGGGAAATTGTGTTAGATGTAAATATAAACGGAATACAATGATTTAAATGATAAATGATAAATGGGTTGTACTTGTATAGCGCTTTTCTACCTTCAAGGTACTCAAAGCGCTTTGACAGTATTTCCACATTCACCCATTCACACACACATTCACACACTGATGGCGGGAGCTGCCACGCAAGGCGCTAACCAGCAGCCATCAGGAGCAAGGGTGAAGTGTCTTGCCCAAGGACACAACGGACATGACTAGGATGGTAGAAGGTGGGGATTGAACCCCAGTAACCAGCAACCCTCCGATTGCTGGCACAGCCACTCTACCAACTTCGCCACGCCGTCCCATTTGCAAATAATTTTCAACCCATATTCAGTTAAAAATGCTACAAAGACAACATATTTGATGTTCAAACTGATAAACATTTTTTTTTGTGCAAATAATCATTAACTTTAGAATTTGATGCCAGCAACACGTGACAAAGAAGTTGGGAAAGGTGGCAATAAATACTGATAAAGTTGAGGAATGCTCATCAAACACTTATTTGGAACATCCCACAGGTGAACAGGCAAATTGGGAACAGGTGGGTGCCATGATTGGGTATAAAAGTAGATTCCATTAAATGCTCAGTCATTCACAAACAAGGATGGGGCGAGGGTCACCACTTTGTCAACAAATGCGTGAGCAAATTGTTGAACAGTTTAAGAAAAACCTTTCTCAACCAGCTATTGCAAGGAATTTAGGGATTTCACCATCTACGGCCCGTAATATCATCAAAGGGTTCAGAGAATCTGGAGAAATCACTGCACGTAAGCAGCTAAGCCCGTGACCTTCGATCCCTCAGGCTGTACTGCATCAACAACCGACATCAGTGTGTAAAGGATATCATCACATGGGCTCAGGAACACTTCAGAAACCCACTTTCAGTAACTACAGTTGGTCGCTACATCTGTAAGTGCAAGTTAAAACTCTCCTATGCAGGGGGAAAACCGTTTATCAACAACACCCAGAAACGCCGTCGGCTTCGCTGGGCCTGAGCTCATCTAAGATGGACTGATACAAAGTGGAAAAGTGTTCTGTGGTCGGACGAGTCCACATTTCAAATTGTTTTTGGACCAAAGAGGAAAAGAACCATCCGGATTGTTATAGGCGCAAAGTTGAAAAGCCAGCATCTGTGATGGTATGGGGATGTATTAGTGCCCAAGACATGTGTAACTTACACATCTGTGAAGGCGCCATTAATGCTGAAAGGTACGTACAGGTTTTCGAGCAACATATGTTGCCATCCAAGCAACGTTACTATGGACGCCCCTGCTTATTTCAGCAAGACAATGCCAAGCCAAGTGTTACATCAACGTGGCTTCATTGTAAAAGAGTGTGGGTACTAGACTGACCTGCCTGTAGTCCAGACCTGTCTCCCATTGAAAATGTGTGGCGCATTATGAAGCCTAAAATACCACAACGGAGACCCCCGGACTGTTGAACAACTTAAGCTGTACATCAAGCAAGAATGGGAAAGAATTCCACCTGAGAAGCTTAAAAAATGTGTCTCCTCAGTTCCCAAACGTTTACTGAGTGTTGTTAAGAGGAACGGCTATGTAACACAGTGGTGAACATGCCCTTTCCCAACTACTTTGGTACGTGTTGCAGCCATGAAATTCTAAGTTAATGATTATTTGCAAAAAAAAAAAAAAGTTTATGAGTTTGAACATCAAATATCTTGTCTTTGTAATGCATTCAATTGAATATGGGTTGAAAAGGATTTGCAAATCATTGTATTCCGTTTATATTTACATCTAACACAATTTCCCAACTCATTTGGAAACGGGGTTTGTACGTCACAGCAGCTAAGACCAGGAACAAAGCAGAGTGGGCGGGGTTTGTTTTCAGAGCAGCCAGCCTCAAACGTATGTGTCAGGAACAGATGTGGAAGCACATTTTTACAACAAAGTTCTGCATACAAGTGATAATATATCATATTGTAGGTGTTTATTACACTTTGCATTCATATTTTGCTGTTTGTTACATTGTTGTTGTGTTCTGCTTGATTGTAAAATATACACAACTATGGAGGAGCTGGTCTGAGAAGTAAAATATGTTCATATATTGTTAATATTCAGTCTTTTATTGTCCGTAGTTAATATTGTAAATCCCACTTTCTTTATTTTCATGTACATTTCAGGTGTCCCTTTCAGTAAAAAACTGTAAAATTCCATTTTGTTTTTTTGAGGTGGTCTGTCATAACTTTTTTGGAACTCTATCAGACATTTTGACTTTTGGTATTAGTGTTCCTGGAAAAAAAAAAGGGACCCAAACACACATACTGTGCAGCAGGTTTTTACAGCTAAATGTATACGTATAATTTATACACACATACACATTGGCCCCCCCAAACAGTTTTTTTCTCTCAATGTGGCCCCCGAGTCAAAATATTTGTTCAGCTCTGCGTTATTGCCTCTCACGCCCCACTTCTCCCGGTACCTCAAAGTGCCTCCCTAGGGGGCCTGACCCACCGTTTAAGAAGCACTGTATTAACTGTAACTTACTCATATACTTACTTATTAGGGGGCACCATTTTTTCGCGCCGACCTTGAAGTGAATCTTTATTAATCTTTAAGTGCTAAGATACAGTATATGCTATCACACTATTGCCTCTTACACCCCGCCACACATACAGTACAGGCCAAAAGTTTGGACACACCTTCTCATTCAATGTGTTTTTGTTACGTACGGCGGGGGAAGGAGACGACACAACGGCAGAGATCAGTTCAATAGTTTTATTGAAACTGATGCTGATGATGTGTTGGCGTGTGTATGCTACTAAACGTGAATAGTGCAAGACGATGTGTAGAATTATCCATTTAAATGTTACCAGAGTTTGTTGTAAGTGCGTGTTGGGTGAATCTTTCGTCAGACCAAGTGGTAAGGCGAGAAGGCAGTTCGTGGGTAAGCGAGAGGTTGGGGGCTGGAGAGAGGCAACGAGGCCCGTGTCCAAGCAGGGGTCGAGGATCGAGGGAAGCAGTCTAGAATCCAGTGGGAAGTCGAGGCACACAGCTCGATCACGGGAAACCGAGGGAACACTGCGGGGAACACAGAGAGCATAAGACACGGCCACAAGGGAAGCACAGAGAGAGCAAGTACGCGGAGGGAAGCCAGAGACGGGATGCTTACTACGGAGAGGATCTTTGAGTCCGCTGGTCTTTATGTCTGTCCTCATCAGACCCAGGTGCGTAGATTGATGATTGCCTGCATCCTGGCAGGCACGTGGCCGCGATGTGGGAAGAGCGGAGGTGCAGCAGATGACATGCGGGTTTGTGCATGCGTCGTGACAGTTTTCTTTATTTTCACTTCTATTTACATTGTACATTGTCACGTCAAAACTATAAATGAACACATGTGGAGTTATGTACTTTACAAAAAAAGGTGAAATAACTGAAAACATGTTTTATATTCTAGTTTCTTCAAAATAGCCACCCTTTGCTCTGATTACTGCTTTGCACACGCTTGGCATTCTCTCCATGAGTTTCAAGCACACAGTGAAGTGAAAACCATTTCAGGTGGCTACCTCTTGAAACTCATGGAGAGAATGCCACGAGTGTGCAAAGCAGTAATCAGAGCAAAGAGTGGCTATTTCAAAGAAACCAGAATATAAAAAATGTTTTCAGTTTTTTCACCTTTTTTTGTTAAGTATATAACTCCACATGTGTTCATTCATAGTTTTGATGTGACAATCTACAATCTAGTCATGAAAATAAAGAAAATCATTGAATGAGAAGGTGTGTCCAAAGTTTTGGCCTGTACTGTATTACGGCGCCCCCACACACCCAGGGGGCCCCGCCCCACTATTTACGAAGCACTATTGTGTGAATGTGAGTGTGAATGTTGTCTGCCTATCTGTTGCCCCTGCGATGAGGTGGTTACTTGTCCAGGGTGTAGCCTGCCTTCTGTCTGAGTGCAGTTGGGATAGGTTCCAGCCCACTCGTGGCCCCGAAAGTGACAAGTGGATGGCTGGATGGTTTAAGGGGAACTGCAGGGATTTGTTGTTTTGGTACCAACCGTACTGTGGTGGGATACCTAAAGGTAAAGCTTCAGTTCGATATTAGAAACCCAAAAAGTCAACAGTTACCACTGAGGCACAAAGACAGGGTAGAGTTAAAGGGAAACAGCATTTTTGGGGGGGAATTTTGCCTATTGTTCACAATCCTTAGGAGACCATACTTGCCAACCTTGAGACCTCCAATATCGGGAGGTGGGGTAGAGGGGGCGGGGGGGGGGCGTGGTTGGGGGCGTGGTTATTTACCGCTAGAATTCACCAACTCGAGTATTTCATATATATATATATATATATATATATATGTATGAAATACTTGACTTTCAGTGAATTCTAGCTATATATATATATTTATTTTATTTACATAAAAGAAATACTTGAATCATCTATCCATTAGATGGCAGTATTGTCCTGTTTAACTTCTCCGTTCATGACTGAGAAATCATTTCGGCCACCGTGTTCAATGGAGAAGTCTGTTCTACATATTTACAGGCAACATACACCTTCCCCTTCGAACTGTCCTGGATGAACTGAAATTCTTGTTTCCATTCGTTTTGGAACTTGCAAGCGTATTTATATTGTGGGAAAGCGGACTTGAGAATAGGCTGTCCCCACTCAGTCTCAGGTCCGCATTGAGCTGGAGGGGGCGTGGCCTCCAGCTCCGGCTGAATACCGGGAGTTTGTCGGGAGAAAATCTCTGCCGGGAGGTTGTCGGGAGAGGCGCTGAATAACGGGATTCTCCCGCTAAAAACGGGAGGGTTGGCAAGTATGGGAGACACAAGAAGAAAAAAGGGTTTTTTGGGGGCTTTTTCACAGTAAAAAAATGGCTCGTTCTTGGTAGCTAGCAATGCAGCCAATGGAAGTGATCAATTCTACCTCTAAGTAATTTTAAAAATGCATTGAAAAACCGCCAAGAATTCTTGATTCACGTTCCGTAACCTATATAATAACCAAACTGTAGCAACAGTGTTATTGTAAGAGCGAATACTGAGGAACTCTTTTTTTCCAGCTGAGTAACACATTGGCATGCTTCAGTATTAGCCGTGAAAGCTACCGTATTTTTCGGATTATAAATCGCTCCGGAGTATAAGTCGCACTGGCCGAAAATGCATAATAAAGAAGGAAAAAAACATATATAAGTCGCACAACAGTATAAGTCGCATTTTTGGGGGAAATGTATTTGATAAAATCCAACACCAAGAATAGACATTTGAAAGGCAATTTTAAATAAATAAAGAATAGTGAACAACAGGCTTAATAAGTGTACATTATATGACGCATAAATAACCAACTGAGAACGTGCCTGGTATGTTAATGTAACATATTACGGTAAGAGTCATTCAAATAACTATAACATATAGAACATGCTATACGTTTACCAAACAATCTGTCACTCCTAATCGCTAAATCCGATGAAATCTTCTTCCTCGGTGTCGCTTCTAAACAACTCTGCCAACTCCAAAGGTAGACAATGCGCCGCTTCCTCTTCTATAGGTACGTCGCTTACTTCTGCCAATTTTTATTGGTTGACGTGTGTGTGTGACGATTGCTGTAATACGCCAAGTCTCTTACGTGAATGAGATAAATAATATTATTTGATATTTTACGGTAATGTGTTAATAATTTCACACATAAGTCGCTCCAGAGTATAAATCGCACCCCAAACTATGAAAAAAACTGCGATTTATAATCCGAAAAATACGATAATTACAGCAAGAGATATGCTGGGCTAGAGCGATTCAGGTGCTGATGTAGAATCAGCACCTGAATCGCGTTTGAGTTTGTATGCGATAGGACACCAATCTGTTCTGACTGAAAAACATGAACAATCATATTACAGTATCTGTGAAGTATTAGCCCACATTTCATGTTTTGTTTGTACACAGCTAGCTCGAGAGTGTATGTAATTGTGCTGCATGTATCTTGATCAATATTAAAGTGACTCACTCGAACAGTTGTGCCTTTGGTCCAGCTGGCAGACATTTTTTCCGGTTTAGTTTGGTTAAGCACTCTATTTATTTTAATATAGCTTAGTTCCAAGTTCCAGATTTACAGCGATCAAAGTCATGCCGACCTCCTTCTCTCGGCTTCCGTCTGCTCCAACGTTTTACTCTCTGTTTGTGCTCGTTTCTAGAAGCAGTAGTTCATCCTCAATATATTCAGCTTCAAAAAGATAATGTAGTGAATCCTCATTTGTCCAAAAATAGTCATCTTCATTGTTTGTTACCAAGTCTGCCATGATTAGAAAACACTGACTTTTTTTTTCCGGAAGTAGGAACACACATTTGGGGCTGGAATTTGGAAGTGCGCTGCTATGGAAATGGAAATAAATGCACTGAGAAAATCAGTTACGGCAATGCTTAAAATGACCAAAATACGGCAAATATTGTACATATTACATATGGTTATGAAGGTGTCTGTTACTATATTATATTTATACTTACAGTGTGTATATAAAACGTTGATGGAGGTTTTGGAGTTGTTGTAGAAGGCTTTGAAAACTACAACGGTGACTCCCATTAGCTGCATCTTTCAAGCGTTTTTTATCATCTTTAAAGTCCTAAAAAAAAGACATATGACTCTTGTCTCTCATAATAATTGTGAACAAAAGGCAACATTCCAAAAAAGTGCAGTTCTCCTTAGAGTTAAGTACAGTAAGCTCTTCTTCTTCTGACTCTTTTTCGAACATGTTAAATTGTGCAGGTTTAAGTGTGATATACTACATCCATACCTCATCCATACTAGTGGGACTTGAATCAACACCAGGCTGTTGCAGCAAAGTAATGCATTTCTGTTTGCCTTCCAATCAAATGGACAGAATTATAAACAAATAGATTTTCAGAAAATTACACGAATGCCCAATGTCCTTCATTGTTGTTTTTTGTTTACTCTGTCACGTTCATTGTCAAATCAACGGATTCAACGCCGCTACGCTGCTATGATGGTTATGTTTATGATTATGGTGTTAGTTTATTCCAAACATGCGTACAATATGATAAAAAACATATTTCCATTTTCTCATTACTGCATGTTCGGAAAGGAGTAAGAAGAAGCAGAGCTTTTTAATCCTACCTTCTTTTTGTATCATAGCAATTTGTAACACACTTGTTTGTACTCAGTATGTAACACAACAGTGAATACATAAATAAATAAATACATGAGTAAGTAAATACTTGTTAAATACAATACAATGTTCATGAATAAATAGTTAAGTCATTTATGGTTCACATTATGAGATGAATAATATTGTCTCAGTTTGTAACAAGATTCAAGATGTTAATCAGGATTCTTCTTCTTTGTACTTTGTAAACACTTTTGAGTTTGAACAGATTCCTAAAGTGGATCATATTAGTACATTGTTTGAATTACAGTAATTTAATTCCACATACTGATATCCTAAAGTATTATACGTGCATATGAAAGTTTTAAGCTGTATTATTCTCTAAGGTTATATTTCTCCTCTTTTGTTGAGAAGAATTGTTGTACACTCAGGAATGTGAAATATCCGCGAAAACGCGGAAATTCGCGTTTTGAAACATTCAAACATTCATTTTCGCGTCAAAATATCAATGCCGCGTTTTTTTTTAGGGATGGCTATGTAGAACGAAACTGAAACTGAACTGGCTACAAAGTAAACAAAAACAGAATGCTGGACGACAGCAAAAACTTACAGCGTGTGGAGCACAGACGGCGTCCACAAAGTACATCCGCACATGACATGACAACAATGTCCAAACAAAAAAAGATAGCAACAACTTAAATATTCTTGATTGCTAAAACAAAGCAGGTGCGGGGAATACCGCTCAAAGGAAGACATGAAACTGCAACAGGAAAAGCCACCAAAATAGGAGCGAAAGACAAGAACTAAAACACTACACACAGGAAAACACCAAAAAACTCCAAATAAGTCACGACATGATGTGACAGGTGGTGACAGTACACCTACTTTGAGACAAGAGCTATATTGATGCATGCTTGGTAATAGTTTAAAAATTCATATCTAACAATTGGGAGAACAACTTTTTATTGTTTACTGTTTTAATGATTTCTGCTGGTGGTGTGCCTACGGATTTTATCAATGAAAATAATGCGCCTTGGCTCAAAAAAGGTTGAAAAACACTGTTTTAGAGTATTTATTATTAGCCCGCGAGAAGGTATATTTTTAACGTGACGAATGTAAACAGAGGTCACAACGCCGGACGTATATTACCCGAGCGGGCGTGGCTATAGGATGGCGTTGCCAAATGGGAAACGTTTTCTTTGCATGCTTGTTATTCAATTTTACATGACAATTTCAATGATAATAATGTTAGTAAATGATCTACTAAAAAAACTATAAAACAATCCTGTGGTACAATACATGGGACATGTAAGTGCCAAAAAGAGGTTTGTAGATGAGAATAAATATAATAATAAAATTAAGTGTACAAATCCGCCCAATTTCAAGAAATGTAGATTTCATTTACAAAATGTTCTTTTGGGGCTTGTGTGGCAGCAGTTTGTGCCGATTTTTTTCGTCAGTTTTCCTCTTTTTATCTCAAAAGGTGCTCAAATGCTTGTACATTCTTGGGTAGCAGGTTAAAGTTGGCTTTAGGCATACTTTTAGCTGTTTACAAAGGCACCAAATAATTTGATTTTAATATTTTTGATTTAATAGATAAAGTGTTTGAATGTTCTCTATATCCAACATTATGATTTATTCTCACTGACCTATTTTGCAACACGGTTAGTGAATGAAGTGTACTTTTGTAGTTATTTACCAATATTTCTACACAATAACTCAGACATGTAACACTAGTGAGCAGTACAGAATATGGAGTAGTTTTTAGTCCAGAACATATTTAGCTTTATTCATTACTGACACAGTTCTTGCTACTTTATGTTGTGTATTTTTATATGAGATTTACAGTTCATATTTTTGATAACATCGTACAATCAGTATTCATTGATCCATAACCAACTAATACTAATAACTTGAAAAAAATAAAGGGTACCTGCAAACACTAGTGTGTAATTGTCAGTACCGTACTGAAGCAGAGTTCTCACATTAAGTGAAGGACAGGAAGTGTCCATCCAACCATCCATCTTCTTCCACTTATCCGAGGTCGGGTCGCGGAGGCAGCAGCCTAAGCAGAGAAGCCCAGACTTCCCTCTCCCCAGCCACTTCGTCCAGCTCCTCCCGGGGGATCCCGAGGCGTTCCCAGACCAGCCGGGAGACATAGTCTTCCCAACGTGTCCTGGGTCTTCCCCGTGGCCTTCTACCGGCCGGACGTGCCCTAAACATCTCCCCAGGGAGGCGTCCGGGTGGCATCCTGACCAGATGCCCGAACCACCTCATCTTGCTCCTCTTGATGTGGAGGAGCAACAACCTTACTTTGAGCTCCCCCCGGATGACAGAGCTTCTCACCCTATCTCTAAGGGAGAGCCCCGCCACCTGGGATCTTGTCCTTTCGGTCATAACCCAAAACTCATGACCATAGGTAAAGATGGAATCGTAGATCGACCGGTAAAGCTCCTTCTTCACCATAACGGACCGATACAGCGTCTGCATAACTGCAGACGGCGCACCGATCCGCCTGTCCATCTCACAATCCACTCTTCCCTCACTTGTGAACAAGACTCCGAGATACTTGAACTTCTCCAATTGGGGCAGGATCTCCTCCCTAACCAGGAGATGGCACGCCGTTTTCCGGGCGAGAACCATGGACTTGGAGGTGCTGATTCTCATCCCAATCGCTTCACACTCGGCTGCGAACCGATCCAGTAGGAGCTGATTATCCTGGCCAGATGAAGCCATCAGGACCACATCATCTGCAAAAAGTAGAGACCTAATCCTGCAGCCACCAAACCGGATACCCTAAATGCCCTGACAGCATCTAGAAATTCTGTCCATAAAAGTTATGAACAGAATCGGTGACAATGGGCAGCCTTGGCAGAGTCCAACCCTCACTGAAAACGGGTCCGACTTACCGCCGGCAATGGAGACCAAGCTCTGACACTGATCATACAGGGAGCGGACCGCCACAATCAGACAGTCCTATACCCCATACTCTCTAAGCACTCCCCACAGGACTTTCCGAGGGACACGGCCGAATGCCTTCTCCAAGTCCACAAAGCACATGTAGACTGGTTGGGCAAACTTCCAAGAGATATCCTCATTCAAAGATATCCTTTATACTTTATATTTTACTTTATATTTTAGTCGACAACATTTACTGTAATTTTAGTCTAATAAAATGTTGAGGAATTTTGTCGAGTAAAACTAAATACATTTAGATCAGTGGTCCCCAAACACCGGTCCGAGGACCGGCACCGGTCTGTGACGCATTTGCTACCGGGCTGCACAGAGACATTAAATAATTTATAACCGACCGCATTTTCTCCTACTTAACTTTGGCCAGTTCCACCAGACACACCAATAAGCTTGTTCACAGATGCATTCTAAAACTTCTAATAGGAAGTCGCCATTTGCTATATTTGTTACATCTTCGTTACATGGGACAATGCACATTAATAAACATATAAAATGTAAAGGTGCCAAATGGTAGCCAAAAGCTAGGTTCCATCTGCAGTCCGCGGCAGGTTGATAACTAAGATCAAGGTGGATCAGGAACAAAGTGACCATAGTAGGTAAAGTGCATAAGGCAGATGGAGAAGTGCTAAATTGTTGCATATAATAATTGTGCTGAAGGAAAAAAATACACATCTCCTTTGGCCTAGTCAGTTAAAGTGCTGGTATTATTGCACATTATCCTATTACATAAGTAGTTAGCAATAACGCATGTGCTTACGCATGGAAAATTGGACCAAAAAAGCTGACATTAGTGTATTTATGTATGAAATATTGCACAAAATATGAATAAACAACTTATACAATGGAAATAATAATCCACAGAAATCTATTGGAACTAATGTCAAGTATGCCTAGCTTTCTTATACATCCATGCTCTTCCACACGTAGGCCGGTTAGTGAAAACAATGCCTACATTAAACCGGTCCCTGGTGCAAAAGAAGTTGGGGACCCCTGATTTAGATGACTAAAACACACTATATTGCCAAAAGTATTTGGCCACCTGCCTTGACTCACATATAAACGTGAAGTGTCATCCCATTCCTAACCCATAGGGTTCAATATGATGTGGGTCCACCTTTTGCAGCTATTACAGCTTCAACTCTTCTGGGAAGGCTGTCCACAAGGTTGCGGAGTGTGTTTATAGGAATTTTCCACCATTCTTCCAAAAGTGCATTGTTGAGGTCACACACTGATGTTGGTGGAGAAGGCCTGGCTCTCAGTCTCCGTTCTAATTCATCCCAAAGGTGTTCTATCGGGTTCAGGTCAAGACTCTGTGCAGGCCAGTCAAGTTCATCCACACCAGACTCTGTCATCCATGTCTTTATGGACCTTGCTTTGTGCACTGGTGCACAGTCATGTTGGAAGAGGAAGGGGCCCGCTCCAAGCAGTTCTCACAAGGTTGGCAGCATGGAATTGTCCAAAATGTTTTGGTATCCTGGAGCATTCAAAGTTCCTTTCACTGGAACTAAGGGGCCAAGCCCAATGACTGAAAAACAACCCCACATCATAATTCCTCCTCCACCAAATTTCACACTCGGCACAATGCAGTCCAAAATGTACCTTTCTCCTGGCAACCTCCAAACCCAGACTGGTCCATCAGATTGCCAGATGGAAAAGTGTGATTCATCACTCCAGAGAAGGCGTCTCCACTGCTCTAGAGTCCAGTGGCGACGTGCTTTACACCACTGCATCCCAAGCGTTGCATTGGACTTGGTGATGTATGGCTTAGGTGCAGCTGTTCGGCCATGGAAACCCATTCCATGAAGGTCTCTGCTTACTGTACGTGGGCTAATTGGAAGGTCACATAAAGTTTGGAGCTCTGTAGCAACTGACTGTGCAGAAAGTCTTTGCACTATGCGCTTCAGCATCCACTGACCCCTCTCTGTCAGTTTACGTGGCCTACCACTTGGTGGCTGAGTTGCTGTTGTTCCCAAACTCTTCACTTTTCTTATAATAAAGTTGACTTTGGAATGTTTAGGAGCGAGGAAATTTCACGACTGGATTTGTTGCACAGGTGGCATCGTATGACAGTTCCACGCTGGAAATCACTGAGAGCGGCCCATTCTTTCACAAATGTTTGTAGAAACAGTCTCCATGCATAAGTGCTTGATTTTATACACCTGTAGCCGGGCCAAGTGATTAGGACACCTGATTCTGATCATTTGGATGGATGGCCAAATACTTTTGGCAATATAGTGTATGTCTAAAAGCAAAATACATTTTCAACAAAAAACTATGACTGAAACTAAATGAAAAACTGCTGTCAAAATTAACACTGCGCTAGCGCTTGATCCCTTGGGTCTGTTCCGCAGCAATGGGGAATCCCTTGATTGAGTCCCTCTGCTGTTTTCTCACATGTTTATTCAATTACGTCTCATCAGTCCCATGTCTTCCTGTACATTCCTGCCGCCATGGCTGCTGCCACACTGTCCATCCGCTCCCATGGAGGAATTATTCGGAAAGATGTACTGTGCCAGTGCTGGATTAGCGCACGTGAAAGCAGTTTTCCCTGTAATTGCGCTCTCACGACTTTTGAGGATGTACACTCGTGGTCAGAAGTTTACATACACTTGTAAAGAACATAATGTCATGGCTGTCTTGAGTTTCCAATAATTTCTAAAACTTTTAATTTTTTTGTGATAGAGTGATTGGAGCACATACTTGTTGGTCACAAAAAACATTCATGAAGTTTGCTTCTTTTATGAATTTATTATGGGTCTACTGAAAATGTGAGCAAATCTGCTGGGTCAAAAGTATACATACAGCAATGTTAATATTTGCTTACATGTCCCTTGGCAAGTTTCACTGCAATAAGGCGCTTTTGGTAGCCATCCACAAGCTTCTGCTTGAATTTTTGACCACTCCTCTTGACAAAATTGGTGCAGTTCAGCTAAATGTGTTGGTTTTCTGACATGGGCCTGTTTCTTCAGCATTGTCCACACATTTAAGTCAGGACTTTAAGAAATACACGAGTAAGTAAATAACTGTTATATACAATACAATGTTCATGAATAAATAGTTAAGTAATTTATGGTTCACATTATGAGATGAATAATATTGTTTCAGTTTTTAACAAGATTCAAGATGTTTATCGGGATTCTTCTTCTTTGTACTTTGTAAACACTTTTGAGTTTGAACAGATTCCTAAAGTGGATCATATTAGTACATTGTTTGAATTACAGTAATTTAATTCCACATACTGATATCCTAAAGTATTATACGTGCATATGAAAGTTTTAAGCTGTATTATTCTCTAAGGTTATATTTATCCTCTTTTGTTGAAAAAAATGGTAAATATCCGCAAAAACGCGGAAATTCGCGTTTTGAAACATTCAAACATTCATTTTCGCTTCAAAATATCAATGCCGCATTTTTTTTAGGGATGGCTATGTAGAACGAAACTGAAACTGAACTGGCTACAAAGTAAACAAAAACAGAATGCTGGACGACAGCAAAAACTTACAGCGTGTGGAGCAGAGACGGCATCGACAAAGTACATCCGTACATGACATAACAACAATGTCCACACAAAAAAAGATAGCAACAAGTTAAATATTCTTGATTGCTAAAACAAAGCAGGTGCGGGGAATACCGCTCAAAGGAAGACATGAAACTACAACAGGAAAAGCCACCAAAATAGGAGCGCAGGACAAGAACTCAAACACTACACACGGGAAAACACCAAAAAACTCCAAATAAGTCACGGCGTGATGTGACAGTACACCTACTTTGAGACAAGAGCTATAGTGATGCATGCTTGGTTATGGTTTAAATTCATATCCAACAATTGGGAGAACGACTTTTTATTGTCTACTGAGTTTCATTTTTTAATGATTTCTGCTGGTGGTGTGCCTACAGATTTTTTCAATCAAAAAATGGCTCAAAAAAGGTTGAGCTACCACCACCATGCTTGACGGTAGGATTGGTGTTCCTGGGATTAAAGGCCTCACCTTTTCTCCTCCAAACATATTGCTGGGTATTGTGGCCAAACAGCTCAATTTTTGTTTCATATGACATCACATGGACAAAGATACGACCTTCTGGAGGAAAGTCCAAATATCAGTGTGGAATTTTTAAATCCGAGCTTGCTAAAAATGGCTGTAGTTCATCTTCAGCAGGAGTAAACAACATCCAAGCACACAATAGTCAACACATGACTGTGTTAGTGTGTGCCTCACGAGGTGTGTGCACTTATTTCTATTTTCACATCAAAGCTCACACAGACATCATCTTTCATTCTCCTGGTAGAATTATTAAGACTTTCTTTGTCATTGCGCTGGCATATGCTCCTCGCTCTGAAGTTCTATTTCTAGACCGACAAACCCTCATCCATTTTTTGTGGGCTCACATCCTGTGTGTTGTCTGATATGCTGCACATGTTTGACAAAAGAATGCCTTCCATTTAGGCCAATTGAGCACACAATTCATAGATATGTGCCGTTTTATCACACCTCACCATAGGCGCCGATCTACATTTCTGCCAGTGGGTGCTCGGTGTGTGTGTATTAGTGTTGTCCCGATACCAATATTTTGGTACTTTTCGGTACTTTTCTAAATAAAGGGCACCACAAAAAATTTCATTATTGACTTTATTTTAACAAAAAAATCTTAGGGTACATTAAACATATGTTTATTATTGCAATTTAGTCCTTAAATAAAATAGTGAACATACAAGACAACTTGTCTTTTAGTAGTAAGTAAACAAAAAAAGGCTCCTAATTAGTCTGCTGACGTATGCAGTAACATATTGTGTCATTTATCTACCTATTAATTTGTCTACATTATTAAGGACAAGTGGCAGAAAATGAATTATTAATCTACTTGTTTATTTACTGTTAATATTTGCTTATTTTCTGTTTCAACATGTTCTATCTACACTTCTGTTAAAATGTAATAATCACTTATTCTTCTCTTCTTTGATACTTTACATTAGTTTTGGATGATACCACAAATATGGGTATGTATCCGATACCAAGCAGTTACAGAATCATACATTGGTGATATTCAAAGTCCTCATGTGTCCAGGGACATATTTCCTGAGTTTATATAAACATAATATAAATTTAAAAAAAACTAAAGAAGATTTTGTGATGTTAAAAATATTGATGTAATCATAGTAATATCGGCTAGATACGCTATTGTACGTGGTATCATTACAGTGGATGTTAGGTGTAGATCCACCAATGGCGTTTGTTTATATTGTAGTGTCCCGGAACAGTTGGTGCTGCAGGGAATTCTGGGAATTTGTTCTGTAGTGTTTATGTTGTTGTGTTGCGGTGCAAATATTCTTCCAAAATGTGTTTGTCTTTGTTGTTTAGTGTGGTTTCACTATATGGCACATATTTATGACAGTGTTGGCATTGTTCATACTTCCACCTTTAGTGTGACATGTATGGCTGTTGAGTAAGTATGCCCTTCATTCGCTAGTATGCAATGTGTTCAAAGTCAAGATGATTATGTCATTAGTTTGTTATCGGGCACGATGAAATCTTGGTCAGACTTTATTAATTATAGATTAAGTGATTAGTGACTTTTTTATTATGTAAAATGGAACAAACTTGCCAGAAAATTAACATCAGCAAGATTGAATTTTCAAAAATTATTTTAAAGATTGAAAGTTGCCTTCAATCCCATGTGGGTGCTCGGGCCCCGAAGCACCCACGGGATCGGCCCCTATGCCCCTCACATGGAATATGGAACACTGGTGTTATGAGGCCCAGACGACGGGACCCGAATGGGACTTAATCACCTCTTACACACAATTCAAATTTCAATAATTAGGAATTTAAAACATAAAATTCAATACTATGCATATGAATCAAAATAGATTGTAATAATATTATTAAAAACAGACAAAGTGAAAATAAATAAATGATAAATGGGTTATACTTGTATAGAGCTTTTCTACCTTCAAGGTACTCAAAGCGCTTTGACAGTATTTCCACATTCATCCATTTATCACACACACATTCACACACTGATGGCGGGAGCAGCCATCAGGAGCAAGGGTGAAGTGTCTTGCCCAAGGACACAACGGACGTGACTAGGATGGTAGAAGGTGGGGATTGAACCCCAGTAACCACCAACACTCCGATTGCTGGCACGGCCACTCTACCAACTTCGCCACGCCGTCGAAAATATAATAATAAAATAAACATTTCACAAGAAATAAGAGTGAAGTATAGTTATGAGAGAAAAAAGTTGTCATTTTATGCAACTCTTCTCGAAATATAGAAATAAAGTCAACATTCTACAAGAAAGAAGTTGGAATTGTATGTGTTCAAAGTAGAAACAAAAATAAAGTCAACATTTTACAAGACAAAGGTTGTCATTTAATGTGAAAATGGTCTATAAAATTAAAGTCACATTTCTGAGGGGGAAAAGTCCATCCATCCATTTATCCATTTTCTACCGCTTGTCCCTCTTGGACAGAAGACAGGTCGACTCTGGACTCGACACCACCTCATTGCAGGCTCAACGCTGATAGACAGACAACTATTCACATTCACACACTAGAGACAACTTCAATTTATGAAAATTACATTTTAAAAAAGTGCGTTTTCGTGATAGAAAAGCTGGCGTGTTACGAAATAGATTAAATGTTTAAACTTTTGTTTGATTGTAATTTGGCGTTAAAAAAGTCAAACTACAACAATGAAGCAAAAACGATACAATAAAAAAGTCGGTATAACTTTAGTATGGGGAACATATTCACCTTTAATTAGTTGCTTATTAAAGTAACAAATACTTAATTTAGATTTATTTGGACACTAGGGGAACATATAAGGGTTAGGGTTCGGGTTAGGGTTACTAATAAGCAATAAGGGTTAGTTAACTCTTAGTTAATTGGTTGTATAATAAGGCCATGCAGAATAAGGCATTAATAACTACTTAATAGTGACTAATTAAGAGCCAATATGTTACTAATTTGCATGTTAATAAGCAACTAATTAATGGTGAATATGTGTTCCCCATACTAAAGTGTTACCAAAAAGTCATATTATGAGAATAAATGTGTATTATTAAGAGGCAAACATAGTGGTTTTATGATGATGCAAAAATTGAAAAATAAGTTGCAATCTTAAGAAAATCAAAGTAGAACTCAAAACGGTTTGAGAAATAGTTTTGCATAAAGCCTGTAAGTCGAATACAAAAATGCACTATTGATATTATTTATGAAAAAAAAAAAAAAAGTATCTACTAAATTTAAGTCCTAATATTGCAAAATCTTGTAATTGTATGAGAATAGAGACTAAACCCACATGGACAATCAGTTATTATTGCATGCACAAGTAATAACATTGACACAATTTAGTGGGAATTTGCACAAAAAAGACCCTCACCTGAAAAAAATAAATAAAAAAATGCATCAACAGACTCACATCTCACCACCGACATACAGTTAATTAGTAGTGGTAATACATCCATTAAATTAATCTATTTGTTAATTTTGTGTTTATATCATATGCATTTTATTTATTTATTACACATGAAGTTTGTGAAGCTCTTTGAGACACTTGTGATTAAGGGCTAAATAAACACATTGTGATTAATTGTTGATTCTATTCAATTTACTTTGGTAAAAGCTCCTACAAAATTATGTTTTGTTGTTTTTTTTATAATATTTATTTATTCATTTGATAAGAAAATCATAATACAAGTACTGAGAAAACAGTTTTTTTGCCCCCCTCTCCCCCGAAAGAAAAAAATAATAATACAAAAAAATACAAAAATACCAACAAACAAAAAAAATTACAGAAGAAAAAAAAAAAAAAAGTAAAATATTAACACCCATCCCATCCCCCGTCCTACATTTCAGTCACATTTCAGTAACAACAAAAAACAGAGTTGAGGTAAGTGAAAAGGTTCATTGTCAACAGTGAGGGTCACATTTACCGTATTTTTCGGACTATAAGTCGCAGTTTTTTTTCATAGTTTGGCCGGGCGTGCGACTTATACTCAGGAGCGACTTATGTGTGAAATTATTAACACATTACCGTAAAATATCAAGTAATATTATTTAGCTCATTCACGTAAGAGACTAGCCGTATAAGATTTCATCGGATTTAGCGATTAGGAGTGACAGATTGTTTGGTAAACGTATAGCATGTTCTATATGTTATAGTTATTTGAATGACTCTTACCATAATATGTTACGTTAACATACCAGGCACGTTCTCAGTTGGTTATTTATGCGTCATATAACATACACTTATTCAGCCTGTTGTTCACTATTCTTTATTTATTTTAAATTGCCTTTCAAATGTCTATTCTTGGTGTTGGGCTTAATCAAATACATTTCCCAAAAAAATGCGATTTATATTCCAGTGCGACTTCTATATGTTTTTTTCCTTCTTTATTATGCATTTTCGGCCGGTTGCAACTTATACTCCGCAGCGACTTATACTCCAAAAAATACGGTATCCTATAGCGTCTTTAATAACTAATTATGCAGCCCCAGGTCAAGTCAAATTGTTTTGGTGAACTCAGATTATATTTAATTTTCTCTAAATCTAAGAAAAACATGAGGTTCTTAAGCCATAGGGAGACCTTGGGGGCAAACTGTGATTTCCACTCCAATAAAATCCTTCTACAAGCTATTAATGATGCAAAGGTGATACTATCCCTAAAAGTCTGCTTAGTTTTTTGGTAGTTTGGTGGGACTCCAAAAATAGCCAATTCTGCACAAGGCGTCAATTTAAAATTTAATGCATCTGCAAGATGTTTAAATATATTAATCCAGTAGGCTTTCAGACAGGGACAGGACCAGAACATATGTGTGTATGTGTTTTGTTGTTTTATTACCATCAAAATAAAAAAGAAATATCCTGAAAATCAATTTCAAGCATTAATAACATTGTGTGCAGAAAAATACAGGTTATTAATGAAATACATCTGATGAAACATATTTTGTGTTATTTGATAAAAATATGACTGTATTGCTGTTGTTCATGCTTTCACGATAACATACCCCGACCCTCCAAGCATTTCTGCCCACGGCAAATTGTGACCTAGTTTTGGGATGTTCCGCCATACCGTAAGAACTAAAGTGGCTAAAATAAGAAATCCCATGATGGCCTTAGGCGTTTGCTCAAAAGTGTACATGCAATCATCAGAAAAGGATTATGCATGCCTCGCGAGCAAAGGGCACGATAGAGCGCAGCTAATAAAGTTGTAAATAGCCAAAAAAGTGTGGCGCATATTTCCAATAACTCGGACTCCTAGCTCCTTAATGAGAGAGAAAGGTCAGTAAGTTGACTCCGCCCCCTTTCTCCCCCTCTCTCCTTGTACCTGCGATCACCAGGTACCACCTTAGCCTGACCTGACATCCCCCACACACACACACACACACACACACACACACACACACCTGCAAGGGAGTGAACACATTCCAGGCCTGGATGAAGAAACATTTTCTTTCACCTGTGATGGACGAGTAAGAACTTACATTTCAACATCAGTCTGACTTTGTTTCTTCTTCTTGGCAAAATACGAAACGTACTTCTTTTTTAATCGGCAGTGTGGGAAATCACAAGGAATTGATCAGCGGGAAGAGATATATCGATTGATACGAAGTTTGTAATGCGGGAGGATGCACATGCGGTGTAGAGGGGGAGGTGTGGCATTTCAAAATAAAGCTCCGATACATACAGAATGAAAGGGAGAGGAGGCCTCAGTAACATTTCTGTGGTTTGTACAAATTCCACTTTTTCCATTTTGTGGCCGACTTCGATACCTCGGGGGGGGGGGGGGGGGGGGGGGGGGGGGGGGGGTTATAGTTGTGATTAAATGGTGTGTGTGTATTGCTGGAAGGATGCAGAAGAGTTGGTGTGTGTGTGTGTGTGGGGGGGGGGGGGGGGGTAGTCTTGAGACCACTGGGCAGCATATCAGAGGAAGCAAACGTCATCATTAGGTTCACACTTGAAATGACAAAAGATCCTTTGGTGTGGTCCCTTTACCCTGGTATTTGTGTCACGTGACCAGAGGCTGAGCAGCAAATAACATCATTGTGCTGGAAGTAACAACGAGATTTGACAGCTTTCATGACAAGTTACCACTCATAACGTCAATAATCCAAACGTTGAATACGTAGGTCACTATCAGTGTTAGGGATTGTTTTCCTCTCATTTTTTGATAAGTTAAGTATGGAAAGTAATTTATGCATTCATTATTATTTAAAGATTAATAATAATAATAATAGATTTTATTTGTAAAAAGCACTTTACATTGAGTAAACAACCTCAAAGTGCTACAGTGTATTAAAAATAAAAAATAAATACAAATAAAAACTAGAACAGCCAAATAGCTAAAACTAGTATGCATATATCTTAAAAAAAAAACGTTTTTAAAAAGAAGGGTTTTTAAGCCTTTTTTAAAAAGCATCCACAGTCTGTGGTGCCCTCAGGTGGTCAGGGAGAGCGTTCCACAGACTGGGAGCGGCGGAGCAGAAAGCCCGGTCTCCCAATGTTTGTAGCTTTGTCCTCGGAGGTTGGAGGAGGTTAGCCTGTCCGGAGCGGAAGTGTCGTGTGGAGGATTTGGGGGTGAGTAGTTCTTTGAGGTAGAGGGGGGCATTTCCATGGAGGCACTGGTGGGTTGGTAGGGAGACTTTGAATTCAATCCTGAGTGGAACAGGAAATCAGTTAAGGGATTTGAGAGTTGGTGTGATATGGTCATATTTCCGCACTCTCATCAGGATCCTAGCAGCACTATTCTGTATGTATTGCAGCTTCTGGATGTTCTTGCTGGGGATCCCGACAAGAAGTGTGTTGCAGTAGTCTAGCCTGGATGAAATTATTATTAACAGACGAAACTACTAATATTTTAAAGTAGCACATTTGTTATATTCTGTCATTCATTTCATATATACACTCCTGCACTTTAGTTCCTACCTGTTGTTCCCATATACCCGAATAGGTGACGGACAAGGGGTTGAAAAGAAAAAGTGAGCGCGGCGAAGGACTACAGTCCGTTTTTGAAAAATCCAAAAAACTACCATACCGTCAAGGTGACTTTTCCTGTTTTATGGACAATTTTTAGTTTCTCTTCTTACTCCATGCAGAGAATCAACAGCAAAACAGCAAGATGGCGCAACCAAATATGATAATCGATACTGTTACGCCATTGGCTGTTAGCGTGTCCCTCCCATTGCTCAGGGATCACGTCTCATAGAACAGTGTTTTTCAACCTTTTTTGAGCAAAGGCACATTTTTGCGTTAAAAAAATGCGGAGGCACACCAACAGCAGAAATCATTAAAAAACGAAACAGGAAAAAGTCGTTGTCGCAATTGTTGGATATGACTTTAAACCATAACCAAGCAAGCATCACTATTGCTCTTGTCTCAAAGTAGGTGTACTGTCACCACCTGTCACATCACGCCGTGACTTATTTGGAGTTTTTTTGCTGTGTTACTGTGTGTAGTGTTTTAGTTCTTGTCTTGCGCTCCTATTTTGGTGGCTTTTTCTCTTTTTTTGGTATTTTCCTGTAGCAGTTTCATGTCTTCCTTTGAACGATATTTCTCGCTTCTACTTCGTTTTAGCAATCAAGAATATTTCAGTTGTTTTTATACTTCTTTGTGGTTACGTTGTTGATTGTCATGTCATGTTCGGATGTACTTTGTGGACGCCGTCTTTGCTCCACAGTAAGTCTTTGCTGTTGTCCAGCATTCTGTTTTTGTTTACTTTGTGTCAAGATCTGTGGTCTGGATCATGTTTTTTGGTATTTTCTGTTTAAGACTCCAAAAGTTTCTGTTTGCGCTTCCTTGTTTGGCTTCCATGACTACTCATTAGTTTCACCTGCCTCATGCACGCACCCGTTCTAATCAGGAGATTATTATTAAAGCCTGTCGTTGTCAGTTAGTCGGTCTGGTGACATTGATAGTTTCATGCTTGTGTTCATTTCATGCTCTGTTTTGACATTTCTTGCCATAGTCATGCTGTTCGATTCATGCCGTGTCCAGTAAGTCTTTTTGTTTCATGTCCATAGTTCTTGCTATTTGTTTCAAGCCATAGTTTACTGATTTTTTTTCATGTTTTTAGTTTCATGGTTCATGTCCATAGTTTATGCTAAGTCTTAGCTTTTGTTTCCTGCGTTAAGCTTGCCTTCGCCTTGTGCACCTTTTTGTTTTGTACTTCGTTGAGTTTTTGAGTAGAGATTAAAATACGTTCCTACCTTCAAGCCTTGTCCGGTCTAGTCCGTTTGCATCCCGGGAGAACAAATCTTGCAGCAAGCTGCGAAAAACTCCCCGTCCTGACACTTTATAGCCAGTTCAGTTTTAGTTTCGTTCTGCATAGCCTTCCCTAAGCTTCAATGCCTTTTCTTAGGGGCACTCACATTTTGTTTATTTTTGGTTTTAAGCATTAGACACCTTTTTACCTTCACTCTGCCTCCCGCTGTTTCCGAAATCTACAAAGCAATTAGCTACCGGCTGCCACCTACTGATATGGAAGAGTATTACATGGTTACTCTGCCGAGCTCTAGACAGCACCGACATTCAACAACAACACATCATTTGCAGACTATAATCACTGGTTTGCAAAAATATTTTTAACCCAAATAGGTGAAATTAGATAATCTCCCACGGCACACCAGACTGTATCTCACGGTACACTAGTGTGCCGCATCTCAGTGGTTGAAAAACACTGAGTTACATCACAGTTACTGAGTGAGCAGTGCTTAGTTCCAACCACTTCTCCACATCCACACAACAAAGACACATGGATACTAAGCAGACATTTGAAAAAATATGCGCAGAGAAAACTATAAATACTTTTAGGAATTGAGTAAACAAAGTTGGGACAATGTGTATGGTGAGATTGATTGGGTGTCAAACTCATTTTCATTGAGGGCCACATCGCAGGAATGGCTGCTTTCAGAGGGACGCTTTTTTAAAATTAATTTACATTGATTCCCGGGCGTGGCACCGCTGCTGCTCACTGCTCCCCTCACCTCCCAGTGGGTGAACAAGGGGATGGGTCAAATGCAGAGGACACATTTCACCACACCTAGTGTGTGCGTGTGTGTGACAATCATTGGTACTTTAATTAATTAATTATGCATGCAGGTAATAACATGTGATTAATCATGATAATGGTAATGCATATGCATTTGATTATTATATATTTTTTTATGTATAACTTGCTTTAAAATCCTAAATAAAGGTGACAAGCAGATATTTAACTATTTGTTTTTATCTCACAAAAAATAGTTTTGCAATACAGTGTATACTAATATAATTGGTGATAGCTCAGATGATATTAAAGTTAAAAATATGCATTTTTTTCTGTCAAAATTAAAAGAATGAATGCATTTAGTAAAAAAAAATATATATATATACATATTTTATTGAAACCCATTTTTTCCAGGCATTCGCGGGCCACATAAAAGGATGTATCGGGCCAGAAGTGGCCCCCGGGTCTTGAATTTGACACCCCTGATGTAGATGAAGCATAATTGTATTTTATTTTTAATTACTTTCATGATACCTTTCATGACATTTAAATATTGTCCAGGCAAACTACTTAGTAAGAAGCAAAAAAAAAACCAACCAGGGTGTTACGGTTGCTGTTGGCGTGACCCCAGAATGCAGAGACGGTAGGCAAAGTGCTGATAAGGTCTTTTTATTAGAAATAGAACAGATGAGAATTAGCACCTCCAAGGTTGAATCAATGGTTCTCACCCGGAAAAGATAGTGTAATAAACTCTGTCATGGAGTAAAGTCGCTGCTCCACCACAGCCAGAGGAGCCAGATGAGGTGGCTTGGGCATCTGGTAACACTTATCTGGGGAGGTGTTCAGGGCACGTCCGACTGGTAGGAGGCCATAGGGAAGACCCAGGACACGTTGGACAGACTATGTCTCCGAGCTGACCTGGGAACGTCTTGGGATTCCCCGGGAGGACCTAGACCAGGGGTGTCAAACTCATTTTAGCTCAGGGGCCACATGGAGGAAAACTATTCCCAAGTGGGCCAGACTGGTAAAATGATGGCATGATAACTTCAAAAAGACAATTTCATATTTGTTTCTTTGGTAACACTTTAGTATGGGGAACATATTCACCATTAATTAGTTGCTTATTAAAGTAACAAATACTTAATATAGAGTTATTTGGACACTAGGGAACAAATAAGGGTTAGGGTTAAAGTTAGGGTTAGTTAACTCTTAGTTAATGGCTTATTGGTTGTATAATAAGGCCATGCAGAATAAGGCATTAATAAGTACTTAATAATGACTAATTAAGAGCCAATATGTTACTAATTTGCATGTTAATAAGAAACTAATTAATGGTGAATATGTTCCCCATACTAAAGTGTTACCGTTTCTTTGTTGAAAAATAGTCCAAGCACATTCTAAAAATTTAAAAATGTTAATATTTTTTACACTTACAAATTGGTCCGTGCACGGTCCGTGTACCTTCCGTTCATTCTATTTCCAATTCTGAAACGCAAATCAAAAAACAAAATTAGGGATGTTTTTCAATTGTTATTATATATGGCAGATTTTAAAACGAACAAAAAATGTTTGATTTTAATTTAAATATTACAATAAAATTGGATTTTGTGCTGTTTTCCTTTCATAGATTTTTGTTTTTCCAGATAAACACAAAAATCGAATATACGTTCATCTAAAATGCAAAAATGCGTGTTTATCTGTGTGATGACAAATTGAACCGGAAGCATTATTTTCAGAATCGGAATCAGAAATACTTATTAATCCCAGAGGGGAATTTTCATTTTCAGCACAATCCCATTCAAGATCAGACAAACATTACAAGGAGACAGAACAGGATCGCTGACAGGTCTGCCACCTTACAAAAAAGGTGTGGGGGGGGGGGGGGGGGGGGGGGGGCAGTGCGCCTTATAATCTGGTGCGCCATATGGTCCGGAAAATATGGTCATATAGTTCAAATAAATACATGAATAGAAAATAAGAGCAGCAGTGCAATAGTGGAAAACAGATTAGAATAGATTCAATGGCAGGCCAAAATCAAAAGGCACACCATGAACATTAGTCAACAAACCAGGGTTGCAATGAAGGTCTCACTGACAGCGAAACCCTCCTGATTAGTGATCAGAGGCAGGTGAGTCCCTTGATCACTAACCAAGAACAAGTGTGGGGAGCAGGACTCAGAAACAGTGGTGAAGTTGCTGCAAGACAAAACCAAAACAGGAAGTGGAAAGAAAAATAACAGCACTAGACACGAAAAAACACTAAAACACAGGAAAAGGGTACAAGACCCCCAAAACCGTCACGTGAATCGTGACACAAAGGGATCGGAAAAACTTGTACAAGAAAAAAACACTACATAGGACATTAACAATACAAATATCTATTCAGGTAGTAAAAAAGTACATGTATAAACTAAAAACATTAACAAAGGTTATAAGGAGATTTCAGAACCTTGAATGTACAGTTGTGGTCAAAAGTTTACATACACTTGTAAAGAACATAATGTCATGGCTGTCTTGAGTTTCCAATCATTTCTACAACTCTTATTTTTTTGTGATAGAGTGATTGGAGCACATACTTGTTGGTCACAAAAAAACATTCATGAAATTTGATTATTTTCTGCTGTGTCAAAAGTATACATACAGCAATGTTAATATTTGCTTACATGTCCCTTGGCAAGTTTCACTGCAATAAGGCGCTTTTGGTAGCCATCCACAAGCTTCTGACAAGCTTCTGCTTGAATTTTTGACCACTCCTCTTGGCAAAATTGGTGCAGTTCAGCTAAATGTGTTGGTTTTCTGACATGGACTTGTTTCTTCAGCATTGTCCAGACGTTTAAGTCAGGACTTTGGGAAGGCCTTTCTCAAACCTTCATTCTAGCCTGATTTAGCCATTCCTTTACCACTTTTGACATGTGTTTGGGGTCATTGTCCTATTGGAACACCCAACTGCGCCCAAGACCCAACCTCCGGGCTGATGATTTTAGGTTGTCCTGAAGAATTTGGAGGTAATCCTCCTTTTTCATTGTACCATTTACTGTAAAGTACCAGTACCATTGGCAGCAATATCAGCGCTCTATCATTTCAAACAGTTAATTCTCAGACAAAATCAAATAGAACGGATGCTTTTGTCAAGATGCTATGCTGCTAATTCCGATGCTGATCAGTGAAGCCAATACCGATCACATGTGTTAACTGTACATTTTCCCATTTATTTATAGAGTGCTATTGAATGTTTAACAATTTCAGCACAATATTTCAACTAGATCCTTATTTTCTTTTAATTCATATAATTTTTTGATCAAAACAAAGTACAATATTATAGTCAGTAGTACACAATACTGTGTCCAGGGAATTACTCCCTGGGTTTGTAAACAACAATAAAACAAAAAAATTATTTTGAGGAAAAAAAATGATAGATCTTATCTATCTGGTATAAATAATAAACTAATTATACCCTTAACATCAACACCATATGTGGTGTACTGATTGTGACACACCAACAGTTATATTATTGTCATCTCTCTTACTGGTATTAATCTACTTGATAATTCCCTGTTAATATCAGGAATACAATTATCACAATAAATACTCTTCTGAGTCAATTCTAATTAGTAAGTTAATGTAAACTTTTCAAGATGATCTTGGTCAAAGGCCTAAAATGTTGACGAAACGGATTATAAAGACAATGTATATATGCATATATATATATATATATATATATATATATATATATATATATATATATATATATATATATATATATATATATATATATATATATATATATATATACACAGCCTGGCCCCCGGCCAAATTTTTTTAACCCAATGCAGACCCCGGGTCAAAAAGTTTGGGGACCCCTGCTGTATATAGTAGACTTTGAATGCAGCTGCAATTCCAAGACTTTAGATAGCAGTAGTGTATAGACTAGATTGTGTTGTTTTAGTCAGGAAGTAGTCTTTGCCATTAAGGTTGAATGTGCCAGTCTTGTACATTCTCACGCAGTTGCTTTTAGCTGTGGGCATTACACTACATGCAGGCTTTCTTGTCTCTCCTTCTCACAGAGAGATAAAACAAGCGCACCTTCTTACATACGCCACATACTGTCGCGCGTGCAACGTCATACCCCCTCACCGAGCAGAGAGGTAGCGGCATGGGTAAAGTTAGCTGTGGCAGGGTTGCAAGCGGAGCGGTGCGAGTGGTAATACGAGAGAGAGAAGGTGCCAATCTGGTAACAAATGGAGGAAGAATAATTACTTCCCAAGAACAACAACACAGGGTCCATCGTCTGGCGGTGGTTTGGCTTCAAGCGGGAAGATGTCGAACAGTAATATGTAAAGTATGCGGCAAAAGCGTTGCTACAAAAAGTAGCAGCACTACTAATTTGTAGCATTATTTGAAAAGTCACCCGCTAGAGAATGAAGAGTGCTTGAAACTCTGCATGTCAACATCACACCAACAAAATGCCAAAGCAACCAGCACTGACCCAATTGAGCCTGACGTCCATTTCCACATCAACACCGATTGAAAAAAATAGTCAACAACAGAAGGAGATAACGTCCACAGTAAACTACCACATAGCGAAGGACATACACTATTTCATTTCCTATTATGCAGCTCATTTTTATTTGACAGTTATTGAAATATCTTGTGTGACATCATGCACAAAAGTGCACTTTATTTGTTTTAAAACATTGTAGTGGCGTTCTGTACAAAAAGTGCACTTTAATTTAGTGTTGTTTTGATATGTCATCTTAGTGACATCATGCACAAAAGTGCACTCATAGCTTGTTTTAAAATGTCTCTGACAATCTTGCACTTTCTGTTTTGAAATGACATGAATGTTTGTGCCACTGCTCAATAACTGCTTAATAAATACACTTTTGGTCAATTGACTTAGTTGTGATTTCCCTCTCTGCATGAACGTTTAAAATGAGCATATATTAATGCAGTATGAAGAAGAATGTTTTAATGTAGACACATAGAATCATCATACTGCGGCGTGGCGAAGTTGGTAGAGTGGCCGGGCCAGCAATCGGAGGGTTGCTGGTTACTGGGGTTCAATCCCCACCTTCTACCATCCTAGTCACGTCCGTTGTGTCCTTGGGCAAGACACTTCACCCTTGCTCCTGATGGCTGCTGGTTAGCACCTTGCGTGGCAGCTCCCGCCATCAGTGTGTGAATGTGTGTGTGAATGGGTGAATGTGGAAATACTGTCAAAGCGCTTTGAGTACCTTGAAGGTAGAAAAGCGCTATACAAGTATAACCCATTTATCATTACATTATATGCATCAAGTGTTCATTCAAGGCTAAGGCAAAATATGGAGATATATATCGTGTATTGTGACATGGCCTAAAAATATCAAGATATTAATAAAAGGCCATATCGCCCAGCCCTAACCCGACGTTGTATCAATGTCTTGTGCCTGCTGGGTTACACGTCACTGTGTGCAGGCTTCATACTGAGACATGATTTGTGCCACTTTCTCTTTCTTTCTTTCTCCTCTGAACTTTTACAGCCATTTCTGCTTTTCATCTTCTTCTTTCTTCCCCCCGCCCCTTCTTTTGTCGTTTTTTTTTTCTTCTCTCCCCTCGCTCTCCTGGAGATCCTTACCATGTGTGTCAGCTCGGCTGGCTCCTGTCGCCGTCGTCATTACGTTGCCATTCTTCTCATTATTCTTGCATCCATCCGTTCAGCCGTGCACGCACCCAAGTCAGCCCAGGTCTCCTCCATCCCTGTCCTGTCGCCATCGCACGCTGCCCCCCCCCCATCAGAAAACCACTTCAAACAGGCAGCGCCATCAAAGCCCACAGGCAGCCAGCCAGCCAGCCAGCAAGGCAGCAAGTCAGCCAGCCTTCTGCTTCAACTTAAAATTACTGTCGTCCTCGTCGCGAGCCTTCTTTCCTCTTCTAATACACATCAAAGATCTTCTTCAAAAAGTTTGCAAACTTTCTCTTGTCTTCTCCTTCTCCTTTTGCTCTCCCTCCATCATTTTTTTAAAATATAATGCCATCTTATCAACTTTCGCTGACTATGCACTTTTCCCCTCACCTTAAGCTATGCATTATTGGGACACACACACACACACAAACACACACACACACACATACACACACACACACTAATGCATTGTATCCATTGAAAAAAATGACCATATGTAAGTCAATATGCAATATGATTTATTTAACAACCCCCACTCAATCAGAGTTACGGGACAACGTTCGAGTGTTGAGCTCATGCTTTTTGATTCTCTCTTCAAGTTAAAGTACCAATGATTGTGTCACACACACTCGAGGTGTGGCGAAATTATTCTCTGCATTCGACCCATCCCCCTTGATCACCCCCCCTGGGAGGTGAGGGGAGCAGTGAGCAGCAGCGGTGGCCGCGCCCGGGAATCATTTTTTTGTGATTTAACCCCCAATGCCAACCCTTGATGCTGAGTGCCAAGCAAGGAGGCAATGGGTCCCATTTTTTATTGTCTTTGGTATGACTCGGCCATACCAAAGAACTCACGACCTACCGATCTCAGGGCGAACACTCTGATCACAAGGCCACTGAGCAGGTTACTTTTAATATTCAGGCCGTTAGAAAGAGTTCAAGGAATACAAGAAGAGGATGTTGATGGTGGGTTTGAAGACGTTCACATCCAAAAGACTGTAAAGTCAGAGAACTACTCATAAAATAAAAAATCATAATGCAAGAATCAAACATAACTTTTTTACAAGGTAAAAAGTTGGCTAACACTTTAGTATGGGGAACATATTCACCATTAATTAGTTGCTTATTAACATGCAAATTAGTAACATATTGGCTCTTAGTTAGTCTCTATTAAGTACTTATTAATGCCTTATTCTGCATGGCCCTAACCCTAACCCTAACCCTCCAACCCTAACCCTAACCAAATAACTCTAAATTAAGTCTTTGTTACTTAGACTGTATTTATATTATTCACATGTGAATAATGCTGTATAATAGACTGTATTTATACTATTCACATGTGAATAATGCTGTATAATAGACTGTATTTATACTATTCACATGTGAATAATGCTGTATAATAGACTGTATTTATACTATTCACATGTGAATAATGCTGTATAATAGACTGTATTTATATTATTCACATGTGAATAATGCTGTATAATAGACTATTTATATTATTCACATGTGAATAATGCTGTATAATAGACTGTATTTATACTATTCACATGTGAATAATGCTGTATAATAGACTGTATTTATACTATTCACATGTGAATAATGCTGTATAATAGACTATTTATATTATTCACATGTGAATAATGCTGTATAATAGACTGTATTTATATTATTCACATGTGAATAATGCTGTATAATAGACTGTATTTATATTATTCACATGTAAAAAATACCCAAGTGTTTATTGTTTATTGTGAGCGAACTGTGGTGCTGAATTTCCCCCAGGGATCAATAAAGTACTTTGTATTCTAGTCTATTCTATTATACAATATGTTCCCCTAGTGTCCAAATAACTCTAACCCTAACCCTCCAACCCTAACCCTAACCAAATAACTCTAAATTAAGTATTTTTTACTTAGACTGTATTTATATTATTCACATGTGAATAATTCTGTATAATAGACTGTATTTATATTATTCACATGTGAATAATGCTGTATAATAGACTGTATTTATATTATTCACATGTGAATTATGCTGTATAATAGACTGTATTTATACTATTCACATGTGAATAATGCTGTATAATAGACTGTATTTATACTATTCACATGTGAATAATGCTGTATAATAGACTGTATTTATATTATTCACATGTGAATAATGCTGTATAATAGACTGTATTTATATTATTCACATGTGAATAATGCTGTATAATAGACTGTATTTATATTATTCACATGTGAATAATGCTGTATAATAGACTGTATTTATACTATTCACATGTGAATAATGCTGTATAATAGACTGTATTTATATTATTCACATGTGAATAATGCTGTATAATAGACTATTTATATTATTCACATGTGAATAATGCTGTATAATAGACTGTACTTATATTATTCACATGTGAATAATGCTGTATAATAGACAGTATTTATATTATTCACATGTGAATAATTCTGTATAATAGACTGTATTTATATTATTCACATGCAAAAAATACCCAAGTGTTTATTGTTTATTGTGAGGGAACTGTGGTGCTGAATTTCCCGCAGGGATCAATAAAGTACTTTCTATTCTAGTCTATTCTATTCTACAATATGTTCCCCTAGTGTCCAAATAAGTCTGAATTAAGTCTTTGTTACTTAGAATATGTTCCCCATACTAAAGTGTTACCAAAAGTTGTATTTTAATAGGATTATGTTATGTGTGTACAGGGGAAGAAGACGGCACAGACATCAGGGACGTCGTTTTAGCTCTATTTATTACTATATACAATAATATAAAGTGTGAGACTAACCCAAATAGGTGTGGAGTATGAGACTATTTGTGGTGATTAGCCGTTGAGTGTTACCAGGAGTGTTGAGCGAGGTGTGGAAGGTGGTGGGACTCTCCTTTAGAGGTTGACGAGCTCTCTCAATCGGGAGGAGCTCAGAGTAAGGCCCCGTTTGCAATAAGCCGGATACGGTTATCCAAGGTAAACCACACCTAACCTTATCCGTGTCCACACACAACAATGCCATCGTTTAAGACCCCCGCCCCCCTCCGTTCGCCGGCGCAACGCAACCTAATACGCATGCGCGGAAAATGCGCACGTCATAGTCACCTCCAGTGTTGCTTTGTGTGCAAGTTCTTAAATTAAATGTAACTTATCTGAACAATATCCAGTGTTGTGGTATTTCAATTAACTGGAAGCCAGTGTGCTTTGGGGCCCTATTGTAGTGAATCACACCTGAGACATCATAAATTAATGAAATCTTTATTAGACACGTAAACAATGTGATAAAGAACATTTGACAACAATCAAATTAGGGATGTAGATATCTGGTCAGGACACTCCTCACTCTTTTGCCTTCACATTCATTGTCCATTCCTTTTTGGTGACTTTATATACTCTGGACCTAGACGTTGAGTCCGCGACATACATGGCGGACAATAACTGATACTGTCTGCTTTGCCAGTCCAAAAGCATTCAATGTTTTCCGCATTCAATGTTTCCAGCTAATACAAAGCACACGCTACCTTTTTTATCACATCCATGGTAGCCCTCATTCTCATTGTCTCTCCTTCGACAAATGGACAAAGTTTTTCGCTAAGTAGAATCACAGCTGACCCGGCCGGACATTGGAAAGTTCTCTTGCCGTCTGAGAAGTGTTGTATCCCAAATAGCTGCAATCGCTTTCTCTTAAGGTATTCATGTGGGATTTCCACAAGCGTCTGTACATGTAGAAGAAGGAGAAACACGGGCATGTCTGGATGACTCACCTCCATATTTCCAGTGGTTAGCTCCGAGTTACGAAACCGCTTTATTATGAAGCTGGCTGTGGCGCGTTCTTTCTGGCGTCACTTCCTGTGTGGGGCGAGGTCTTTCTGGCGTCACTTCCTCTCCGAACTCAGTTTGTAAACGATCAATGAGTCCATACAAAGCTAAGAGTCGGAGATTCAAGAAATACACGGTGCACTTACCCGTGTAAAAAAATTGTCAGAGGAGGGGGACCTTAAACGATAATTTAGTGTGGTTGAAACGGGGCTTAGGCTAAATAATTATTCGTTTAAGGGGTTATCCGGCTTAGTGTAGACATAGCCTAAGTCTCCCAGCCGGCCTGGGAATGCCTTGGGATCATCTGGGAGGAGCTGGACCAAGTGTCTGGGGAGAGGGAAGTCTGGGCTTCTCTACTTAGGTTGCTGCCCCTGCGATCTGACCTTGGACGGGCGGAAGAAAATTGATGATTTATGTAAATAAGGAGTTGCAGTAGCTTGATTACTTCAGATGCAGTCAGTAGACCTATTATTTGTTCACATTATTTGGTGGTGTTACTCAAGGTCTCATTTTAGGTCATCATTTGGGTTTTTCAGCTGGCGGCCCCTCGAGTTCAGTTCTAAGAACTTGTGACAGGCTCACATTTTTGCATAGAGATGATGTTTTAATTTATATTTTTTTTGCAAAAGGTCCTTTAAAAAAGCAAATTCCAATCTCTATTGCAGGGGACGCTGATTTTCTGAGATATACAAAATAAGACTAGCAGTGAAGGGAGAAGTCCGGTCCTTAGCTTTCTGCAATTGT
>NC_084756.1:9201634-9224134 GCF_033978785.1 Entelurus aequoreus | reverse complement strand
GCGCCCTACCTGTGTGAAGCATTTAGAGGAGGTGACAAAAGTGGCATGATGACTCCTCTGAACATCTTCTTGTTCATTTGACTGATTATTTGCTGTTGTTTGTTTCCCTGCATGCATAAGCAGTACATGGTGACTCACATTGTCCCTTGTAAGACCACCACTTTGCTCCAAACTCTTAGAATGGTCTTGTTTAACCAAGTTATTTACAGATGTTGCAAAGACACAAAGCCAGCAGCGGGATGCATATTTTGATCTAACCAAATCCCACAGTGCATAGCTGATCACTTAAGCTCAAAGAGACTTTTTATTTAGCGTGCACCCCTATTAAAACAACTCTTTTCCTTGTTCGAGAAGGTTTTAATATTCAAAAGGAACAACTATTGTGAGCGGGTTTTTTTTTCTTTTCTCTTTCCTCCCGCCAGAAAACAAAGTAAAGAGCCACATCAGAGAGCTCCAGCGGTCCCTGACCATTTTCATGTGTAAAGAAGAAGAAGAAGAGGGAAAAAAAGTGAGATATGAAGGAAAACAAATTTGGATGGAGGGGTATTTTTAGAGTGGTGTGTGAGAGCCTTCGCCATGACAAGAGTCTAATGAAGTTTTCTTTTGATTCATGGTGTGGTAAGCCCTGTGGGTCCCTCTGTGACTTGCTGCCGCATTCCAGCCTCGCTCCCTCGCGACACGGAAACCAGCGAGGGCCACATGGGCGGGCGGCGGGCCAAGTCCAAATATTGCATGCCTCCTAACCTAGCTGAGGGTGCCCTGCAGACAGTCTGCCTAAACCCGGTGCCCCGGTTCTAGTGTTGTTGGATTAATTGTGAGATAACGTGTCGGCCCAAAAGCAACTGCATAAGGAAAAGTGCTTTTAGGATATATATATATATATATATATATATATATATATATATATATATATATATATATATATATATATATATATATATATATATATATATATATACATATATATATATATATATATATATATATATATATATACACATATATATATATATATATATATATATATATATATATATATATATATATATATATATATATATATATATGTATATGTATATATATATATATATGTATATATATATATATACATATATATATATATATATATATATATATATATATATATATATATATATATATATATATATATATATATATATATATATATATATATATATATATATATATATATATATATATATATCAGTAATAGTGCTTTTAGGATATATATATATATATATATATATATATATATATATATATATATATATATATATATATATATATATATATATATATATACACATATATACTAGGGTTGTACGGTATACCAGTATTAGTATAGTACCGCGATACTAATGGATCATTTTCGGTACTATACCGCCTCTGGAACCTACCGGTCCCGCAACCCGCACCCCCCCCCCGGCGCCCGCGTCGTCGTCACGTCATGACATTGCTGGGTTACGAGCAGATGAGCATGTTCGGCGGCACACAATCACGGAGTACTTACAAGTAGATAATGTGTGTAGACAGATAAAAGTGAAGTTATAACACTGAAACACCCTCAGGAAGAGATGCTTTAATGGCTAGGTAGCTAACGGCTTACGTCCATCCGCCGTCGGCAGTGTTTTAGCTACTTCTAAATCACTAATCCTGGTCTCCATGGCGACAAATTAAGTAATTTTCTTACAAGTATCATCCCTGCAGGACGAGGAATAGCTAAACATGCTTCACTACACACCGTAGCTCACCGGCATCAAAATGTAAACAAACGCCATGGGTGGATCTACACCTAACATCCACTGTAATGATATCAACTACAGGCACGTATCTAGTCGATACTACTATGATTACGTCGATATTTGTTGGCGTCACAACATCTTCTTTTTCAAATGTAAATTATGTTTATAAACTCAGGAAATATGTCCCTGGACACATGAGGACTTTGAATATGACCAATGCATGATCCTGTAACTACTTGGTATCGGATTGATACCTACATTTTTAGTATCATCCAAAACTAATGTAAAGTATCAAACAACAGAAGAATAAGTGATTATTACATTTTAACAGAAGTGTAGATAGAACATGTTAAAAGAGAAAGTAAGCAGATATTAACAGTAAATGAACAAGTAGTTAATTTTCTACCACTTGTCCTTAATAATGTTGACAAAATAATAGGTAGATAAATGACACAATATGTTACTGCATATGTCAGCAGACTAATTAGGAGACTTTGTTTGTTTACTCACTACTAAAAGACAAGTTGTCTAGTATGTTCACTATTTTATCTAAGGACTAAATTGCAATAAAACATAAGTTTAATGTACCCTAAGATTTTTTGTTAAAATAAAGCCAAAAATGCTATTTTTTGTGGTCCTCTTTATTTAGAAAAGTACCGAAAAGTATCAAAATAATTTTGGTAACGGTACAGGAACTTGAGAAGTACCAAGGGTTGAAAGAGCAGCTGGAACTGATGTGGAAGGTCTAAGCTAGCGTGGTCCCCGTGGTAGTGGGGGCGCTCGGAGTAGTAACCCCCAAACTGGGAGAGTGGCTCCAACAGATCCCAGGAACAACATCTGAAGCCTCAGTCCAGAAGAGGGCAGTCCTAGGAACAGCCAAGATACTGCGCAAAACCCTCTGGTAGAGGACCCGAGCTTGAGGATGACACAGATACCACCCCACCGGGGTGAGAAGGATTTTTAAAAAACATTTTTAATATATAGTACAAGCCAAAAGTTTGGACACACCTTCTCATTCAACGTGTTTTCTTTATTTTCATGACTATTTATATTGTAGATTGTCACATCAAAACTATGAATGAACACATGTGGAGTTATGTACTTAACAAAAAAAGGTGAAATAACTGAAAACATGTTTTGTATTCTAGTTTCTTCAAAATAGCCACCCTTTGCTCTGATGACTGTTTTGCACACTCTTAGCATTCTCTCCATCAGCTTCAAACACACCTGTGAAGTGAAAATCATTTCAGGTGACTACCTCTTGAAGCTCATGGAAAGAATGCCCAGAGTGTGCAAAGCAGTCATCAGAGCAAAGAGTGTAAGTGTTGGTAAATGTGGAGCAGTTGTCAGACAAAGTGCATGGTCTGTTAACTAAGTGTCACAGGGTTGGTCCACATGGACAGGTAGACGTAGAGCAAACAGTTACAAGGGTGGTCCACATGGACAGGTAGACGTGTAGCAAACAGTTACAAGGGTGGTCCACATGAACAGGTAGACGTGTAGCAAACAGTTACAAGGGTGGTCCACATGGACAGGTAGACGTAGAGCAAACAGTTACAAGGGTGGTCCACATGGACAGGTAGACGTGTAGCAAACAGATACAGTGGTGGTCCACATGGACAGGTAGACGTGTAGCAAACAGTTACAAGGGTGGTCCACATGGACAGGTAGACGTGTAGCAAACAGTTACAAGGGTGGTCCACATGGACAGGTAGACGTGTAGCAAACAGTTACAAGGGTGGTCCACATGGACAGGTAGACGTGTAGCAAACAGTTACAAGGGTGGTCCGCATGGACAGGTAGACGTGTAGCAAACAGTTACAAGGGTGATCCACATGGACAGGTAGATGTGTAGCAAACAGTTACAAGGGTGGTTCACATGAACAGGTAGACGTGTAGCAAACAGTTACAAGGGTGGTCCACATGGACAGGTAGACGTGGATCAAATAGTTACAAGGGTGGTCCACATGGCTAAGTAGATGTGTAGCAAACAGTTAAAAGGGTGGTTCACATGAACAGGTAGACGTGTAGCAAACAGTTACAAGGGTGGTCCACATGGACAGGTAGACGTGGATCAAATAGTTACAAGGGTGGTCCACATGGACAGGTAGACGTGTAGCAAACAGTTACAAGGGTGGTCCGCATGGACAGGTAGACGTGTAGCAAACAGTTACAAGGGTGGTCCACATGGACAGGTAGACGTGGATCAAATAGTTACAAGGGTGGTCCACATGGACAGGTAGACGTGTAGCAAACAGTTACAAGGGTGGTCCGCATGGACAGGTAGACGTGTAGCAAACAGTTACAAGGGTGGTCCACATAGACAGGTAGACGTGGATCAAATAGTTACAAGGGTGGTCCACATGGACAGGTAGACGTGTAGCAAACAGTTACAAGGGTGATCCACATGGACAGGTAGATATGTAGCAAACAGTTACAAGGGTGGTTCACATGAACAGGTAGACATGTAGCAAACAGTTACAAGGGTGGTCCACATGGACAGGTAGACGTGGATCAAATAGTTACAAGGGTGGTCCACATGGACAGGTAGACGTGGATCAAATAGTTACAAGGGTGGTCCACATGGACAGGTAGACGTGTAGCAAACAGTTACAAGGGTGATCCACATGGACAGGTAGATGTGTAGCAAACAGTTACAAGGGTGGTTCACATGAACAGGTAGACGTGTAGCAAACAGTTACAAGGGTGGTCCACATGGACAGGTAGACGTGGATCAAATAGTTACAAGGGTGGTCCACATGGACAGGTAGACGTGGATCAAATAGTTACAAGGGTGGTCCACATGGACAGGTAGACGTGTAGCAAACAGTTACAAGGGTGATCCACATGGACAGGTAGACGTGTAGCAAACAGTTACAAGGGTGGTTCACATGAACAGGTAAACGTGTAGCAAACAGTTACAAGGGTGGTCCACATGAACAGGTAGACGTGTAGCAAACAGTTACAAGGGTGGTTCACATGAACAGGTAGACGTGTAGCAAACAGTTACAAGGGTGATCCACATGGACAGGTAGACGTGTAGCAAACAGTTACAAGGGTGGTCCGCATGGACAGGTAGATGTGTAGCAAACAGTTACAAGGGTGGTCCACATGGACAGGTAGACGTGGATCAAATAGTTACAAGGGTGGTCCACATGGACAGGTAGACGTGTAGCAAACAGTTACAAGGGTGGTCCGCATGGACAGGTAGACGTGTAGCAAACAGTTACAAGGGTGGTCCACATGGACAGGTAGACGTGGATCAAATAGTTACAAGGGTGGTCCACATGGACAGGTAGACGTGTAGCAAACAGTTACAAGGGTGATCCACATGGACAGGTAGATATGTAGCAAACAGTTACAAGGGTGGTTCACATGAACAGGTAGACGTGTAGCAAACAGTTACAAGGGTGGTCCACACGGACAGGTAGACGTGTAGCAAACAGTTACAAGGGTGATCCACATGGACAGGTAGATATGTAGCAAACAGTTACAAGGGTGGTTCACATGAACAGGTAGACGTGTAGCAAACAGTTACAAGGGTGGTCCACATGGACAGGTAGACGTGTAGCAAACAGTTACAAGGGTGATCCACATGGACAGGTAGATGTGTAGCAAACAGTTACAAGGGTGGTTCACATGAACAGGTAGACGTGTAGCAAACAGTTACAAGGGTGGTCCACATGGACAGGTAGACGTGGATCAAATAGTTACAAGGGTGGTCCACATGAACAGGTAGACGTGTAGCAAACAGTTACAAGGGTGGTCCACTCGGACAGGTAGACATGTACCAAACAGTTACAGTGTTGGTCCGCTTGGACAGGTAGATGTGTAGCAAACAGTTACAAGGGTGGTCCACATGGACAGGTAGACGTGGATCAAATAGTTACAAGGATGGTCCACATGGACAGGTCGACGTGTAGCAAACAGTTACAGTGGTGGTCCACTCGGACAGGTAGACATGTAGCAAACAGTTACAGTGGTGGTCCGCATGGACAGGTAGATGTGTAGCAAACAGTTACAAGGGTGGTTCACATGAACAGGTAGACGTGTAGCAAACAGTTACAAGGGTGGTCCACACGGACAGGTAGACGTGGATCAAATAGTTACAAGGGTGGTCCACATGGACAGGTCGACATGTAGCAAACAGTTACAGTGGTGGTCCACATGGACAGGTAGACGTGTAGCAAACAGTTACAGTGGTGGTCCACTCGGACAGGTAGACATGTAGCAAACAGTTACAGTGGTGGTCCGCATGGACAGGTAGATGTGTAGCAAACAGTTACAAGGGTGGTCCACTCGGACAGGTAGACATGTAGCAAACAGTTACAAGGGTGGTTCACATGGACAGGTAGACGTGTAGCAAACAGTTACAGTGGTGGTCCACTCGGACAGGTAGACATGTAGCAAACAGTTACAGTGGTGGTCCGCATGGACAGGTAGATGTGTAGCAAACAGTTACAAGGGTGGTTCACATGAACAGGTAGACGTGTAACAAACAGTTACAAGGGTGGTCCACACGGACAGGTAGACGTGGATCAAATAGTTACAAGGGTGGTCCACATGGACAGGTAGACGTGTAGCAAACAGTTACAAGGGTGATCCACATGGACAGGTAGATGTGTAGCAAACAGTTACAAGGGTGGTTCACATGAACAGGTAGACGTGTAGCAAACAGTTACAAGGGTGGTCCACATGGACAGGTAGACGTGGATCAAATAGTTACAAGGGTGGTCCACATGAACAGGTAGACGTGTAGCAAACAGTTACAAGGGTGGTCCACTCGGACAGGTAGACATGTAGCAAACAGTTACAGTGGTGGTCCGCATGGACAGGTAGATGTGTAGCAAACAGTTACAAGGGTGGTCCACATGGACAGGTAGATGTGGATCAAATATTTACAAGGATGGTCCACATGGACAGGTCGACGTGTAGCAAACAGTTACAGTGGTGGTCCACTCGGACAGGTAGACATGTAGCAAACAGTTACAGTGGTGGTCCGCATGAACAGGTAGACGTGTAGCAAACAGTTACAAGGGTGGTCCACATGAACAGGTAGACGTGTAGCAAACAGTTACAAGGGTGGTCCACACGGACAGGTAGACGTGGATCAAATAGTTACAAGGGTGGTCCACATGGACAGGTAGACGTGTAGCAAACAGTTACAAGGGTGATCCACATGGACAGGTAGATGTGTAGCAAACAATTACAAGGGTGGTTCACATGAACAGGTAGACGTGTAGCAAACAGTTACAAGGGTGGTCCACATGGACAGGTAGACGTGGAATAAATAGTTACAAGGGTGGTCCACATGAACAGGTAGACGTGTAGCAAACAGTTACAAGGGTGGTCCACTCGGACAGGTAGACATGTAGCAAACAGTTACAGTGGTGGTCCGCATGGACAGGTAGATGTGTAGCAAACAGTTACAAGGGTGGTCCACATGGACAGGTAGACGTGGATCAAATAGTTACAAGGGTGGTCCACATGGACAGGTAGACGTGTAGCAAACAGTTACAAGGGTGGTCCGCATGGACAGGTAGACGTGTAGCAAACAGTTACAAGGGTGGTCCACATGGACAGGTAGACGTGGATCAAATAGTTACAAGGGTGGTCCACATGGACAGGTAGACGTGTAGCAAACAGTTACAAGGATGATCCACATGGACAGGTAGATATGTAGCAAACAGTTACAAGGGTGGTTCACATGAACAGGTAGACGTGTAGCAAACAGTTACAAGGGTGGTCCACACGGACAGGTAGACGTGGATCAAATAGTTACAAGGGTGGTCCACATGGACAGGTAGACGTGTAGCAAACAGTTACAAGGGTGATCCACATGGACAGGTAGATGTGTAGCAAACAGTTACAAGGGTGGTTCACATGAACAGGTAGACGTGTAGCAAACAGTTACAAGGGTGGTCCACATGGACAGGTAGACGTGGATCAAATAGTTACAAGGGTGGTCCACATGAACAGGTAGACGTGTAGCAAACAGTTACAAGGGTGGTCCACTCGGACAGGTAGACATGTACCAAACAGTTACAGTGGTGGTCCGCTTGGACAGGTAGATGTGTAGCAAACAGTTACAAGGGTGGTCCACATGGACAGGTAGACGTGGATCAAATAGTTACAAGGATGGTCCACATGGACAGGTTGACGTGTAGCAAACAGTTACAGTGGTGGTCCACTCGGACAGGTAGACATGTAGCAAACAGTTACAGTGGTGGTCCGCATGGACAGGTAGATGTGTAGCAAACAGTTACAAGGGTGGTTCACATGAACAGGTAGACGTGTAGCAAACAGTTACAAGGGTGGTCCACACGGACAGGTAGACGTGGATCAAATAGTTACAAGGGTGGTCCACATGGACAGGTCGACATGTAGCAAACAGTTACAGTGGTGGTCCACATGGACAGGTAGACGTGTAGCAAACAGTTACAGTGGTGGTCCACTCGGACAGGTAGACATGTAGCAAACAGTTACAGTGGTGGTCCGCATGGACAGGTAGATGTGTAGCAAACAGTTACAAGGGTGGTCCACTCGGACAGGTAGACATGTAGCAAACAGTTACAAGGGTGGTTCACATGGACAGGTAGACGTGTAGCAAACAGTTACAGTGGTGGTCCACTCGGACAGGTAGACATGTAGCAAACAGTTACAGTGGTGGTCCGCATGGACAGGTAGATGTGTAGCAAACAGTTACAAGGGTGGTTCACATGAACAGGTAGACGTGTAGCAAACAGTTACAAGGGTGGTCCACACGGACAGGTAGACGTGGATCAAATAGTTACAAGGGTGGTCCACATGGACAGGTAGACGTGTAGCAAACAGTTACAAGGGTGATCCACATGGACAGGTAGATGTGTAGCAAACAGTTACAAGGGTGGTTCACATGAACAGGTAGACGTGTAGCAAACAGTTACAAGGGTGGTCCACATGGACAGGTAGACGTGGATCAAATAGTTACAAGGGTGGTCCACATGAACAGGTAGACGTGTAGCAAACAGTTACAAGGGTGGTCCACTCGGACAGGTAGACATGTAGCAAACAGTTACAGTGGTGGTCCGCATAGACAGGTAGATGTGTAGCAAACAGTTACAAGGGTGGTCCACATGGACAGGTAGACGTGGATCAAATATTTACAAGGATGGTCCACATGGACAGGTCGACGTGTAGCAAACAGTTACAGTGGTGGTCCACTCGGACAGGTAGACATGTAGCAAACAGTTACAGTGGTGGTCCGCATGGACAGGTAGATGTGTAGCAAACAGATACAAGAGTGGTTCACATGAACAGGTAGACGTGTAGCAAACAGTTACAAGGGTGGTCCACATGAACAGGTAGACGTGTAGCAAACAGTTACAAGGGTGGTCCACACGGACAGGTAGACGTGGATCAAATAGTTACAAGGGTGGTCCACATGGACAGGTAGACGTGTAGCAAACAGTTACAAGGGTGATCCACATGGACAGGTAGATGTGTAGCAAACAGTTACAAGGGTGGTTCACATGAACAGGTAGACGTGTAGCAAACAGTTACAAGGGTGGTCCACATGGACAGGTAGACGTGGAATAAATAGTTACAAGGGTGGTCCACATGAACAGGTAGACGTGTAGCAAACAGTTACAAGGGTGGTCCACTCGGACAGGTAGACATGTAGCAAACAGTTACAGTGGTGGTCCGCATGGACAGGTAGATGTGTAGCAAACAGTTACAAGGGTGGTCCACATGGACAGGTAGACGTGGATCAAATAGTTACAAGGATGGTCCACATGGACAGGTCGACGTGTAGCAAACAGTTACAGTGGTGGTCCACTCGGACAGGTAGACATGTAGCAAACAGTTACAGTGGTGGTCCGCATGGACAGGTAGATGTGTAGCAAACAGTTACAAGGGTGGTCCACTCGGACAGGTAGACATGTAGCAAACAGTTACAAGGGTGGTTCACATGGACAGGTAGACGTGTAGCAAACAGTTACAGTGGTGGTCCACTCGGACAGGTAGACATGTAGCAAACAGTTACAGTGGTGGTCCGCATGGACAGGTAGATGTGTAGCAAACAGTTACAAGGGTGGTTCACATGAACAGGTAGACGTGTAGCAAACAGTTACAAGGGTGGTCCACACGGACAGGTAGACGTGGATCAAATAGTTACAAGGGTGGTCCACATGGACAGGTAGACGTGTAGCAAACAGTTACAAGGGTGATCCACATGGACAGGTAGATGTGTAGCAAACAGTTACAAGGGTGGTTCACATGAACAGGTAGACGTGTAGCAAACAGTTACAAGGGTGGTCCACATGGACAGGTAGACGTGGATCAAATAGTTACAAGGGTGGTCCACATGAACAGGTAGACGTGTAGCAAACAGTTACAAGGGTGGTCCACTCGGACAGGTAGACATGTAGCAAACAGTTACAGTGGTGGTCCGCATGGACAGGTAGATGTGTAGCAAACAGTTACAAGGGTGGTCCACATGGACAGGTAGATGTGGATCAAATATTTACAAGGATGGTCCACATGGACAGGTCGACGTGTAGCAAACAGTTACAGTGGTGGTCCACTCGGACAGGTAGACATGTAGCAAACAGTTACAGTGGTGGTCCGCATGGACAGGTAGATGTGTAGCAAACAGATACAAGAGTGGTTCACATGAACAGGTAGACGTGTAGCAAACAGTTACAAGGGTGGTCCACATGAACAGGTAGACGTGTAGCAAACAGTTACAAGGGTGGTCCACACGGACAGGTAGACGTGGATCAAATAGTTACAAGGGTGGTCCACATGGACAGGTAGACGTGTAGCAAACAGTTACAAGGGTGGTTCACATGAACAGGTAGACATGTAGCAAACAGTTACAAGGGTGGTCCACATGGACAGGTAGACGTGGATCAAATAGTTACAAGGGTGGTCCACATGGACAGGTAGACGTGGATCAAATAGTTACAAGGGTGGTCCACATGGACAGGTAGACGTGTAGCAAACAGTTACAAGGGTGATCCACATGGACAGGTAGATGTGTAGCAAACAGTTACAAGGGTGGTTCACATGAACAGGTAGACGTGTAGCAAACAGTTACAAGGGTGGTCCACATGGACAGGTAGACGTGGATCAAATAGTTACAAGGGTGGTCCACATGGACAGGTAGACGTGGATCAAATAGTTACAAGGGTGGTCCACATGGACAGGTAGACGTGTAGCAAACAGTTACAAGGGTGATCCACATGGACAGGTAGACGTGTAGCAAACAGTTACAAGGGTGGTTCACATGAACAGGTAAACGTGTAGCAAACAGTTACAAGGGTGGTCCACATGAACAGGTAGACGTGTAGCAAACAGTTACAAGGGTGGTTCACATGAACAGGTAGACGTGTAGCAAACAGTTACAAGGGTGATCCACATGGACAGGTAGACGTGTAGCAAACAGTTACAAGGGTGGTCCGCATGGACAGGTAGATGTGTAGCAAACAGTTACAAGGGTTGTCCACATGGACAGGTAGACGTGGATCAAATAGTTACAAGGGTGGTCCACATGGACAGGTAGACGTGTAGCAAACAGTTACAAGGGTGGTCCGCATGGACAGGTAGACGTGTAGCAAACAGTTACAAGGGTGGTCCACATGGACAGGTAGACGTGGATCAAATAGTTACAAGGGTGGTCCACATGGACAGGTAGACGTGTAGCAAACAGTTACAAGGGTGATCCACATGGACAGGTAGATATGTAGCAAACAGTTACAAGGGTGGTTCACATGAACAGGTAGACGTGTAGCAAACAGTTACAAGGGTGGTCCACACGGACAGGTAGACGTGGATCAAATAGTTACAAGGGTGGTCCACATGGACAGGTAGACGTGTAGCAAACAGTTACAAGGGTGATCCACATGGACAGGTAGATGTGTAGCAAACAGTTACAAGGGTGGTTCACATGAACAGGTAGACGTGTAGCAAACAGTTACAAGGGTGGTCCACATGGACAGGTAGACGTGGATCAAATAGTTACAAGGGTGGTCCACATGAACAGGTAGACGTGTAGCAAACAGTTACAAGGGTGGTCCACTCGGACAGGTAGACATGTACCAAACAGTTACAGTGGTGGTCCGCTTGGACAGGTAGATGTGTAGCAAACAGTTACAAGGGTGGTCCACATGGACAGGTAGACGTGGATCAAATAGTTACAAGGATGGTCCACATGGACAGGTCGACGTGTAGCAAACAGTTACAGTGGTGGTCCACTCGGACAGGTAGACATGTAGCAAACAGTTACAGTGGTGGTCCGCATGGACAGGTAGATGTGTAGCAAACAGTTACAAGGGTGGTTCACATGAACAGGTAGACGTGTAGCAAACAGTTACAAGGGTGGTCCACACGGACAGGTAGACGTGGATCAAATAGTTACAAGGGTGGTCCACATGGACAGGTCGACATGTAGCAAACAGTTACAGTGGTGGTCCACATGGACAGGTAGACGTGTAGCAAACAGTTACAGTGGTGGTCCACTCGGACAGGTAGACATGTAGCAAACAGTTACAGTGGTGGTCCGCATGGACAGGTAGATGTGTAGCAAACAGTTACAAGGGTGGTCCACTCGGACAGGTAGACATGTAGCAAACAGTTACAAGGGTGGTTCACATGGACAGGTAGACGTGTAGCAAACAGTTACAGTGGTGGTCCACTCGGACAGGTAGACATGTAGCAAACAGTTACAGTGGTGGTCCGCATGGACAGGTAGATGTGTAGCAAACAGTTACAAGGGTGGTTCACATGAACAGGTAGACGTGTAGCAAACAGTTACAAGGGTGGTCCACACGGACAGGTAGACGTGGATCAAATAGTTACAAGGGTGGTCCACATGGACAGGTAGACGTGTAGCAAACAGTTACAAGGGTGATCCACATGGACAGGTAGATGTGTAGCAAACAGTTACAAGGGTGGTTCACATGAACAGGTAGACGTGTAGCAAACAGTTACAAGGGTGGTCCACATGGACAGGTAGACGTGGATCAAATAGTTACAAGGGTGGTCCACATGAACAGGTAGACGTGTAGCAAACAGTTACAAGGGTGGTCCACTCGGACAGGTAGACATGTAGCAAACAGTTACAGTGGTGGTCCGCATGGACAGGTAGATGTGTAGCAAACAGTTACAAGGGTGGTCCACATGGACAGGTAGATGTGGATCAAATATTTACAAGGATGGTCCACATGGACAGGTCGACGTGTAGCAAACAGTTACAGTGGTGGTCCACTCGGACAGGTAGACATGTAGCAAACAGTTACAGTGGTGGTCCGCATGGACAGGTAGATGTGTAGCAAACAGATACAAGAGTGGTTCACATGAACAGGTAGACGTGTAGCAAACAGTTACAAGGGTGGTCCACATGAACAGGTAGACGTGTAGCAAACAGTTACAAGGGTGGTCCACACGGACAGGTAGACGTGGATCAAATAGTTACAAGGGTGGTCCACATGGACAGGTAGACGTGTAGCAAACAGTTACAAGGGTGATCCACATGGACAGGTAGATGTGTAGCAAACAGTTACAAGGGTGGTTCACATGAACAGGTAGACGTGTAGCAAACAGTTACAAGGGTGGTCCACATGGACAGGTAGACGTGGAATAAATAGTTACAAGGGTGGTCCACATGAACAGGTAGACGTGTAGCAAACAGTTACAAGGGTGGTCCACTCGGACAGGTAGACATGTAGCAAACAGTTACAGTGGTGGTCCGCATGGACAGGTAGATGTGTAGCAAACAGTTACAAGGGTGGTCCACATGGACAGGTAGACGTGGATCAAATAGTTACAAGGGTGGTCCACATGGACAGGTAGACGTGTAGCAAACAGTTACAAGGGTGGTCCGCATGGACAGGTAGACGTGTAGCAAACAGTTACAAGGGTGGTCCACATGGACAGGTAGACGTGGATCAAATAGTTACAAGGGTGGTCCACATGGACAGGTAGACGTGTAGCAAACAGTTACAAGGATGATCCACATGGACAGGTAGATATGTAGCAAACAGTTACAAGGGTGGTTCACATGAACAGGTAGACGTGTAGCAAACAGTTACAAGGGTGGTCCACACGGACAGGTAGACGTGGATCAAATAGTTACAAGGGTGGTCCACATGGACAGGTAGACGTGTAGCAAACAGTTACAAGGGTGATCCACATGGACAGGTAGATGTGTAGCAAACAGTTACAAGGGTGGTTCACATGAACAGGTAGACGTGTAGCAAACAGTTACAAGGGTGGTCCACATGGACAGGTAGACGTGGATCAAATAGTTACAAGGGTGGTCCACATGAACAGGTAGACGTGTAGCAAACAGTTACAAGGGTGGTCCACTCGGACAGGTAGACATGTACCAAACAGTTACAGTGGTGGTCCGCTTGGACAGGTAGATGTGTAGCAAACAGTTACAAGGGTGGTCCACATGGACAGGTAGACGTGGATCAAATAGTTACAAGGATGGTCCACATGGACAGGTTGACGTGTAGCAAACAGTTACAGTGGTGGTCCACTCGGACAGGTAGACATGTAGCAAACAGTTACAGTGGTGGTCCGCATGGACAGGTAGATGTGTAGCAAACAGTTACAAGGGTGGTTCACATGAACAGGTAGACGTGTAGCAAACAGTTACAAGGGTGGTCCACACGGACAGGTAGACGTGGATCAAATAGTTACAAGGGTGGTCCACATGGACAGGTCGACATGTAGCAAACAGTTACAGTGGTGGTCCACATGGACAGGTAGACGTGTAGCAAACAGTTACAGTGGTGGTCCACTCGGACAGGTAGACATGTAGCAAACAGTTACAGTGGTGGTCCGCATGGACAGGTAGATGTGTAGCAAACAGTTACAAGGGTGGTCCACTCGGACAGGTAGACATGTAGCAAACAGTTACAAGGGTGGTTCACATGGACAGGTAGACGTGTAGCAAACAGTTACAGTGGTGGTCCACTCGGACAGGTAGACATGTAGCAAACAGTTACAGTGGTGGTCCGCATGGACAGGTAGATGTGTAGCAAACAGTTACAAGGGTGGTTCACATGAACAGGTAGACGTGTAGCAAACAGTTACAAGGGTGGTCCACACGGACAGGTAGACGTGGATCAAATAGTTACAAGGGTGGTCCACATGGACAGGTAGACGTGTAGCAAACAGTTACAAGGGTGATCCACATGGACAGGTAGATGTGTAGCAAACAGTTACAAGGGTGGTTCACATGAACAGGTAGACGTGTAGCAAACAGTTACAAGGGTGGTCCACATGGACAGGTAGACGTGGATCAAATAGTTACAAGGGTGGTCCACATGAACAGGTAGACGTGTAGCAAACAGTTACAAGGGTGGTCCACTCGGACAGGTAGACATGTAGCAAACAGTTACAGTGGTGGTCCGCATAGACAGGTAGATGTGTAGCAAACAGTTACAAGGGTGGTCCACATGGACAGGTAGACGTGGATCAAATATTTACAAGGATGGTCCACATGGACAGGTCGACGTGTAGCAAACAGTTACAGTGGTGGTCCACTCGGACAGGTAGACATGTAGCAAACAGTTACAGTGGTGGTCCGCATGGACAGGTAGATGTGTAGCAAACAGATACAAGAGTGGTTCACATGAACAGGTAGACGTGTAGCAAACAGTTACAAGGGTGGTCCACATGAACAGGTAGACGTGTAGCAAACAGTTACAAGGGTGGTCCACACGGACAGGTAGACGTGGATCAAATAGTTACAAGGGTGGTCCACATGGACAGGTAGACGTGTAGCAAACAGTTACAAGGGTGATCCACATGGACAGGTAGATGTGTAGCAAACAGTTACAAGGGTGGTTCACATGAACAGGTAGACGTGTAGCAAACAGTTACAAGGGTGGTCCACATGGACAGGTAGACGTGGAATAAATAGTTACAAGGGTGGTCCACATGAACAGGTAGACGTGTAGCAAACAGTTACAAGGGTGGTCCACTCGGACAGGTAGACATGTAGCAAACAGTTACAGTGGTGGTCCGCATGGACAGGTAGATGTGTAGCAAACAGTTACAAGGGTGGTCCACATGGACAGGTAGACGTGGATCAAATAGTTACAAGGATGGTCCACATGGACAGGTCGACGTGTAGCAAACAGTTACAGTGGTGGTCCACTCGGACAGGTAGACATGTAGCAAACAGTTACAGTGGTGGTCCGCATGGACAGGTAGATGTGTAGCAAACAGTTACAAGGGTGGTTCACATGAACAGGTAGACGTGTAGCAAACAGTTACAAGGGTGGTCCACACGGACAGGTAGACGTGGATCAAATAGTTACAAGGGTGGTCCACATGGACAGGCCGACATGTAGCAAACAGTTACAGTGGTGGTCCACATGGACAGGTAGACGTGTAGCAAACAGTTACAGTGGTGGTCCACTCGGACAGGTAGACATGTAGCAAACAGTTACAGTGGTGGTCCGCATGGACAGGTAGATGTGTAGCAAACAGTTACAAGGGTGGTTCACATGAACAGGTAGACGTGTAGCAAACAGTTACAAGGGTGGTCCACACGGACAGGTAGACGTGGATCAAATAGTTACAAGGGTGGTCCACATGGACAGGTCGACATGTAGCAAACAGTTACAGTGGTGGTCCACATGGACAGGTAGACGTGTAGCAAACAGTTACAGTGGTGGTCCACTCGGACAGGTAGACATGTAGCAAACAGTTACAGTGGTGGTCCGCATGGACAGGTAGATGTGTAGCAAACAGTTACAAGGGTGGTCCACTCGGACAGGTAGACATGTAGCAAACAGTTACAAGGGTGGTTCACATGGACAGGTAGACGTGTAGCAAACAGTTACAGTGGTGGTCCACTCGGACAGGTAGACATGTAGCAAACAGTTAAAGTGGTGGTCCGCATGGACAGGTAGATGTGTAGCAAACAGTTACAAGGGTGGTCCACTCGGACAGGTAGACATGTAGCAAACAGTTACAAGGGTGGTTCACATGGACAGGTAGACGTGTAGCAAACAGTTACAAGGGTGGTCCACATGGACAGGTAGACGTGGATCAAACAGTTACAAGGGTGCTCCGCATGGACAGGTAGACGTGTAGCAAACAGTTACAAGGGTGGTCCACATGGACAGGTAGACGTGTAGCAAACAGTTACAAGGGTGGTCCACATGGACAGGTAGACGTGTAGCAAACAGTTACAAGGGTGGTCCACATGGACAGGTAGACGTGTAGCAAACAGTTACAAGGGTGGTCCACATGGACAGGTAGACGTGTAGCAAACAGTTACAAGGGTGGTCCACATGGACAGGTAGACATGTAGCAAACAGTTACAAGGGTGGTTCACATGAACAGGTAGACGTGTAGCAAACAGTTACAAGGGTGGTTCACATGAACAGGTAGACGTGTAGCAAACAGTTACAAGGGTGGTCCACATGGACAGGTAGACATGTAGCAAACAGTTACAAGGGTGGTCCACATGGACAGGTAGACGTGTAGCAAACAGACGCAGGCGACAACACACAGGAAGCTTCGAAAGGAAGAAGAAAGCCAACCACAAAGCAAAAACTGATTGCTGTTGGTGTTTTTTTTTTCAGTCTCACTGACTTTGATGAATGGCGAAACCAACATTATAGAAAGTACACTTGAATACACTCTACTTTAAAGTAGTCAGCGTAGGCTAATGCAGCAATTTGATTGCATATTCCCCATTGAAGACGAGTCGACAGCCATTATTCAAATCCAAGTAGATGAAAGTGTTTTACATTGTGGTGGTGAAGTTGTTGTCTGGGAGCTGCATAAGTGCTGCCGGCACACGGGGGCTGCGGTTCATTGAAGGAAACATAAGGCTTTTTCTGTGGTTAGTAAATCTATACTATATGTAATATAGGGGGCTGGTTTACTCAAGGTTGGCGTGTATTAAAACACATGCAAACCTCTGTGGGATCTGTGCATGCATATGCAGAATGCAGTAGGACTGGATGAGTTTTGGCCTCATTCCTGTGAGAATCCTGCATGTGACTGAAGCATTCCTCCAGAAGATTCATTCAAAGACAGAAGATGGACAGAGAATCCCGTGTCCTATGTATGCTCTTCAACATATATTGACAGTCAGAAGTAAAAAGAAAAAATTAGACATATATCGTCTATTCAGCAATTTCATTTTATGATGGTATAAATGCTGGATGAAAAACAAAACAAATTAAATTGATGCCTTGTGGTTTCTGGCGGTGATTTGTCAATGCCCTTCGTTTTTTCAGATAGAAAATATATTATTATAATATATATTTTTCTTTTACTTGAAAGCATGTTAACTTTAAGCTTTTATTGGTGCGTTGTTAGGTTACTGTATTTTTGTCTTTTTCAATTTGCTTTGTTATTTATTTAGTGTGTTAATGAAATCTCTAGTTTCTTTATTTGTTATCTTTTTGATATGCTTTTATAATATAAACCACCAATCGAAACATATATCAGTTAGTGGTGTTTTTTTTAGAATATTTATTGCTTAAAATTTAATTTGAGCGACTGTAAATGTACACTTAACAGTAGCGGTTACAGACGCCACATCATAAGCTTGCTTTTATTTTTTTATTTTTTTTAAACATATTCCACCTATGTTTGGCCTAAATTAATCATTTTCAGGCATAAAAAAAATAGCTGATAGGGCTGGAGAATTATGGCAAAAATAATAATTGCGATTATTTTGATTGATATTAAAATCACATTATTTATTAATTAATGAAAACATGAATATTTATTGTACCGCCAGTACTCTTGAAATATCATATAAAAGAACAACATACACTATATTGCCAAAAGTATATGGCCACCTGCCTTGACTCACATGAAGTGCCATCCCATTCCTAACCCATAGGGTTCAATATGATGTCGGTCCACCTTTTGCAGCTATTACAGCTTCAACTCTTCTGGGAAGGCTGTCCACAAGGTTGCGGAGTGTGTTTATAGGAATTTTCCACCATTCTTCCAAAAGCGCATTGGTGAGGTCACACACTGATGTTGGTGGAGAAGGCCTGGCTCTCAGTCTCCATTCTAATTCATCCCAAAGGTGTTCTGTCGGGTTCAGGTCAGGACTGTGCGCAGGCCAGTCAAGTTCATCCACACCAGACTCTGTCATCCATGTTTTTATGGACCTTGCTTTGTGCACTGGTGCACAGTCATGTTGGAAGAAGAAGGGGCCCGCTCTAAACTGTTCCCACAAGGTTGAGAGCATGGAATTGTCCAAAATGTTTTGGTATCCTGGAGCATTCAAAGTTCCTCTCACTGGAACTAAGGGGCCAAGCCCAACTCCTGAAAAACAACCCCACACCATAATTACTCCACTAAATTTCACACTCGGCACAATGCAGTCCGAAATGTAGCGTTTTCCTGGAAACCTCCAAACCCAGACTCGTCCATTAAATTGCCTGATGGAAAAGCGTGATTCATCACTCCAGAGAGCACATTTTCACTGCTTTAGAGTCCAGTGGCGACGTGCTTTACACCACTGCATCCCACACTTTGCATTGCACTTGGTGATGTATGGTTTAGGTGCAACTGCTCGGCCATGGAAACCCACTCCATGAAGCTCTCTGTGTACTGTACGTGGGCTAATTGGAAGGTCACATGAAGTGTGGAGCTCTGTAGCAACTGACTGTGCAGAAAGTCTTTGCACTATGCGCTTCAGCATCCGCTGACCCCTCTCTGTCAGTTTACGTGGCCTACCACTTGGTGGCTGAGTTGCTGTTGTTCCCAAACTCTTCCATTTTCTTAAAAGAAAGCCGACAGTTGACTTTGGAATATTCAGGAACAAGGAAATTTCTCGACTGGATTTGTTGCACAGGTGGCATCCTATGACAGTTCCACGCTGGAAATCACTGAGAGCGGCCCATTCTTTCACAAATGTTTGTAAAAACAGTCTCCATGCCTAAGTGCTTGATATTTGTACACCTGTGGGCGGGCCAGGTGATTAGGACACCCGATTCTGATCATTTAAATGGGTGGCCAAATACTTCTGGCAATATAGTGTAAGTAGGGGGTGCCCACTCGTGTTCATTTTGTTGACATAACACTTTTATAGTAACAACAATAAATTAAATTAACTATGGCAATATAATAAAACAATACAATTCAGATTAAGCTCAATTTACTAAAATCAGTTTTTTACCTTCTACACTTATTTTACTACTATAAAGTGTGTGCTGTTTAAATACTATTTAATAAAAATCTTCACATTTATTTTTAAATATTTTAAAATGGTAACATTTACATTTCAAGTCAAATCATAATAATTGTGTAAGTGTATCAAAAAGTGCTGTGATGGATTATGCTTCCTTTTTTGAAACCTTTGTTTTTTTAGCGCAGTCGGAGCGGATGTGGCGCACAGCGCTGTTATTGTGAAAGGGAGGAAGTGCGCTGCTGTTCTGAGCTGGACGAGGAAGGAGACGACTTGAGGCTTTTTGAAAAAAGGAAGAGACCGCTGTTCTGTTTGTACATTGACCTTACATCCATGATGTCGTTCACAACCACACAAGCAGATGAGATACGTTGTGGGTGTATGGCTTGTTTGCCAGCTTTAGCTTCGTAGTTTTTTGACGCCGTTTCAAGTGGCTGTCTCAACATTGTTTAGTTTAAGAAGTAATTCAGGGACGAATGAGCGATCCCGGACACAAATCTTTCCCCAACAAATGTTCCCTCTCCTCACAATGACAGCATTTCACTCACATGTATGTTCATTTCCCTGGCATTCTGCGTTTAAGAGCGGATTCTGTTACATTGGCCCATTTTGTGACTCCGTCCGCGGTTACGAGAAAAAAAAGTAGCAATGCCAAACTTCTAGCAGACATGGTCTTGTAATCATACTCATCCATTTCACCGTTACAAGCTCAGGAATTTGCATGCACATTGCGCAGCCGGATCTGAGCCGAGGATGTCGCTGTGGCTTGTGCAGCCCTTTGAGACATTTGTGATTTAGGGTTATATAAATAAACTTTGATTGATTGATTGATTACTCTTTTTTTTTCCGATTAGCATATTTTTATGGTCCTGAGAAGCCAAACTAAAATCAAAATCTAAGATGTGATTAATTGTCCAGCCCTGGTGGCTAATGAACTAAAAACATCAATACCTACAGGCATAGGCGCCGATCTACATTTCTGCCAGTGGATGCTCGGTGTGTGTGTATTAGTGTTGCCCCGATACCAATATTTTGGTACCGGTACCAAAAGTGTTTTGGTACTTTTCGGTAGTTTTCTAAATAAAAGTCATTATTGGCTTTATTTTAGCAAAAAATCTTAGGGTACATTAAACATATGTTTATTATTGCAATTTAGTCCTTAAATAAAATAGTGGACATACTAGACAACTTGTCTTTAGTAGTAGTGGTAGAAAATGTATTATTCATTTACTTGTTCATTTACTGTTAATATGTTCTAGCTATACTTCTGTTAAAATGTAATAATCACTTATTCTTCTGTTGTTTGATACTTTACATTAGTTTTGGATGATACCACAAATTTGGGTATCAATCCGATACCAAGTAGTTACAGGATCATACATTGGTCATATTCAAAGTCCTCATGTGTCCAGGGACATATTTCCTGGGTTTATAAACATAATATACATTTTTCAAAAACGAAAGAAGATTTTGTGATGTTAAAAAATATCGATGTAATCATAGTAGTATCGACTATATACGCTATTGTACGTGATATCTTGATAGGTGTAGATCCACCAATGGCGTTCGTTTATATTGTAGCGTCCTGGATGAGTTGGTGCTGCAGGGAATTTTGGGAATTTGTTCTGTTGTGTTTATGTTGTGTTGCGGTGCAAATATTCTTCCAAAATATTTTTGTCGTTGTTTTTCGTGTGGTTTCACTATATGGCACATGTTTATGACAGTGTTGGTGTTGTTCATACTGCCACACTAAGTGTGACATGTATGGCTGTTGAGTAAGTATGTCCTTCATTCGCTCGTTTGTAATGTGCTCAAAGTCAAGCTGATAACATCATTAGTTCATCACCGGACACAATGAAATCTTGGTGAGGCTTTGTTAATTATAGATTATATGTGTACTGACTTATTTATTATGTAAAATAGACTAAACTCGCTCAAGATTAACAACAAGAACATTGATTTTTTTTAAATTATTTTAAAGATTGAAAGTTGCCATCAATCCCACGTAGGTGCTCGGCATTATCCGTGGGTGCTCGGGCCCCGAAGCACCCACGGGATCGGCGACTATGCCTACAGGTATTGGTCTCTAACCAATCCGAGCGGACTATTCAGTGGTTCACAAAAAAATCGATTCACATCCGAATCGTGATTGTTATTCATCCTAATTCTAAATCAATTAATAATTTTTAAAAATCGATTTTTTTATTATTATTTTTTTTATATGAATCCATTTTTAAAAATGTGTCTTTTGAGGCCGTCTTCATGCAACCAAAAAGAGCTTTACTAACCTATAATCTGTTTTGAAAAAGTTTCATTATATTGAATTATACATTGCATAAATCGGTTTGAATCAAGAACTTTGTTAATTTGTGAATCGATTCTGAATTGAATCGTCACCCCAGGAATCGGATTAGGATGGGATCGTTAGGTGCCCAAAGATTCTCATCTCTAATATGGCGGTTACTGATGGGATCAGCCTCAGGCATCATCCAGTCCTACCCGTATGTTTCACTAATGCTGTACATGCACGATGCGTCCTAAAGTCAAAACCATATCTTCTATTATTAT
>NC_084756.1:9151634-9196634 GCF_033978785.1 Entelurus aequoreus | reverse complement strand
ATGTGTAAAATGTGTTGGTTAGAGCAGTGTTTTTCAACCACTGTGCCAGAACACACTAGTGTGCTGTGAGATGATGCAATTCATGTGAAATGATGCAATTCCACCTAATTGGTAAAAAAAAAAAAAAAAATTGCCAACCAATAATTATAATCCGCAAATAATGTGCCTTTGTTGATAAGGGTGTAACGGTACACAAACATTTCGGTTCTGTATGTACCTCGGTTTAGAGGTCACGGTTCGGTTCATTTTCAGTACTGTAAGAAAACAACAAAATATACATTTTCTGGTTATTTATTCACCAAAATTGGTAAACAATGGCTTTATCTTATTAACATTGCTTTAAAATAGCTCTGTGTGTGATTATGTGAGCCACCACTAGGCTGATCAGTGCAACAGCAGGCAGTCATGAATGCTAAACATAACAATAACATACATATACACACAGGGTCCATTGCCAGGGTTAATGCAGTCAACATATATGAAATAAAAACTAAATAAGATAAGGCTCAGAATTGGTTTCTTAACAAAACCTTTCTACATATAAAGTGCAACATTTCCACATATAAAGTGCAACATTCAACTGATTCAAGTTGTTGCTCGAATTAAATAAAATGACAAAACTTTTCTTCTACATATAAAAAATGCAACATTAAACAGTTTCAAGTCAACTCAGCCTCAGATTAACTTTTCTTTTCCCCCCCAGCCTTTAACCCTGGTGACTTTCACTCAATGTTCATGTTTTTTGCCAGAAAAATCAGTTTATTTATATTTTATGTTTTATTTATTTTATTTTTTTTAATTTTTATTTTTATTTTATTTTTTGTTTTTATTTTGTTTTTATTTTTATTTTTTATTTTTATTTTTATTTTTATTTTTATTTTTATTTTTATTTTTATTTTTATTTTTATTTTTATTTTTATTTTTATTTTATTTATTTTATTTTATTTATTTTATTTTATTTATTTATGTATTTATTTATTTGTATTTATTTTTTATTGTATTTTTTTTTTTATCGTGTTCTGTTTGTGTTGTGTTGTGTTTGCTCGGTACTCGTATTATCTTTTAACCTGCCCATTGTACGCACTTTGGCTACCCCTGTGGTAAATTTTAAATGTGCTTTATAAATAAAGTTGATTTGATTTGATTTGATCCTCATTGTTTGCAGAAAGAGCAGACCTGCTTGCAGTTAAAATGTCTGGGCACGGAGGTAGCAGGTATGGCGAGGTAGTGCCTGGCTAACTTGGCAGTAAGAGGATAAATGGGCTCATTGTTCTTCCACCATAGAAGTGGGTCAAAATCTAGTTTTTAATGCAATATGGTCTTAAATCTGCTGCAATAAAAACACCAACGGCATTTGTTATTGCTTTAGCCCTGCCTGACTCGCCGAGGAGAGGCTGCTTGAATGCGGTGGGAGCTGTGTTTGTTCGTCTTTCTCTTCGTTGAAGCGATGTTATCCATTGTTGTATCGCACCGCGAAGCTGAAATGTTCCCAAAAGGGAGATTTTAACGAGGCAGGAGGGTCTTCCAGCTCTGGCTTTGCGGTCGTTGCTAGAATGCCGTGTGTTGTGCCTCAGTGTGCATTGTTTACACAACATGCGGTGCGCTACTTAATATGTCCGTGTGGAAACTCGTGCGGTACACCTCCGAAATTAACCGAACCCCCCGTACCGAAACGGTTCAATACAAATACACGTACCGTTACACCCTTAGTTGTTGAGTGTCTGTGCTGTCTAGAGATCAGCAGAGTAACCGTGTAATACTCGTTCATATCAGTAGGTGGCAGCAGGTAGATCATTGCTTTGTGAGTCCACTTTGAGACAAGAGAATTATTGATGCATGGATGGTTATGGTTTAAAGTCATGTCCAACAATTGCGTCAGGTATTTGCTGAGAAAGACTTTATATTGGCAATACAGCCTATTGAGTTTCATTTTTAACATTTTCTGCTGGATTTTGTCAATGAAAAAAATGTGCCTTGGCTCGAAAAAGGGTGAAAAACACTGATCTAAAGTATCACGTGTCTGCTGCAGTACAGATATTAGTCCTTGAAAACACTTTTTTATCTCTTCGTCTTGCTTTCCCTTCTTGCTCTACATTGCATACTACTCTACAGTCTCCATTTTTAGTGCACTATAACAACCGTAGATGTCATGTATTTATTTGTTGTCGTTACCCAGCAAGTAAGGCGTACTTTAACCCACATGTCGACGGGTTTGAGGCCATTATGACATATCATTAGACAAGAATGTTTCTGTTTGCTCTTCTCTCGCCACAGAAATGCTATAAAATGAGGGAAAAAAAGGAAAATAAATCGCTCAAAGACATTACATTCCCACCATTCCCGCAGGTTAACGTGTCATTTTGGTGGCATTTCATCTTCAATTTGCTGTCAGCATTCATGTGATCAAATATAAAACATGGCTCTTGCCTGGATTCAGTTTGCCAAAAACTTTAAGTAGCTCAGGGAACTTTGCCGCCACTGTCTCGTCTTTTGGCAAATGACAGCATTCATGATCGTATTCCGTGCATTCTGTGACAATAAAAACATTCAATGGAATTAAAAATTAGAAGTACAATGGAGTGTGCTAAATTACTTTTAAGCTGTTTTTATGTAGAAAAAGCCACACATTTGGAGATACGTGTTTTAGGGTTGAACAGTAAAGTTTTTAAGAAAATGCTGGTCAGTTAAAAGAAGTAGCTTGGAGTATGCCAAATTCCTTTTTTGTTGTTTTTATGTAGAAAAGTCACACATTTGGAGATGTATTTTATTGTTGATCACTAACATTTTGAAAAAATGCTGGTCAGTTAAAGTAAGTAGCTTGGAGTGTGCCAAATTACTTTTAAGCTGTTTTTATGTAGAAAAGTCACACATTTGGATACACATGTTTTATTGTTGGTCACTAACATTTTGCCAAAATGCTGGTCAGTTAAAAGAAGTAGTTTAGAGTGTGCTAAATTACTTTTAAGCTTTTTTTATGTCGAAAAAAACACACATTTGGAGCTACATGTTTTAGGGTTGAACAGTAAAGTTTTTAAGAAAATGCTGGTCAGTTAAAAGAAGTAGCTTGGAGTTTGCCAAATTCCTTTTAAGTTGTTTTTATATAGAAAAGTCACACACCTGGAGATATATTTTATTGTTCATCACTAACATTTTGTGAAAATGCTGGTCACTTAAAAGAAGTACCATGGAGTGTGCTAAAATTACTTTTAAGTTGTTTTATGTAGAAAAGTCACACACTTGGAGATACATGTTTTATTGTTGGTCACTAACATTTTGCCAAAATGCTGGTCAGTTAAAAGAAGTAGCTTGGAGTGTGCTAAATTACTTTGAAGCTGTTTTTATGTAGAAAAAAACACACATTTGGAGATACGTGTTTTAGGTTTAAACAGTAAAAATTTTAAGAAAATGCTGGTCAGTTAAAAGAAGTAGCTTGGAGTGTGCTAAATTACTTTTAAGCTATTTTTATGTAGAAAAAAACACACATTTGGAGATACGCGTTTTAGGGTTGAACAGTAACGTTTTTAAGAAAATGCTGGTCAGTTAAAAGAAGTAGTTTGAAGTCTGCTAAAATTACTTTTACGTTTTTTTTTATGGCAAAAACTCACACATTTGGAGATACATGTTTCATTGTTGATCACTAACATTTTGCCAAAATGCTGGTCAGTTAAAAGAAGTACCCTGGAGTGTGCTAAATTACTTTGAAGCTGTTTTTATGTAGAAAAACACACACATTTGGAGATACCGTACGTGTTTTAGGTTTAAACAGTACAATTTTTAAGAAAATGCTGTTCAGTTAAAAGAAGTAGCTTGGAGTTTGCCAAATTACTTTTAAGTGGTTTTAATGTAGAAAAGTCACACATTTGGATGCACGTTTTAGGGTTGAACAGTAACGTTTTTAAGAAAATGCTGGTCAGTTAAAAGAAGTAGCTTGGAGTTTGCCAAATTCCTTTTAAGTTGTTTTTATATAGAAAAGTCACACACCTGGAGATATATTTTATTGTTCATCACTAACATTTTGTGAAAATGCTGGTCACTTAAAAGAAGTACCATGGAGTGTGCTAAAATTACTTTTAGGTTGTTTTATGTAGAAAAGTCACACACTTGGAGATACATGTTTTATTGTTGGTCACTAACATTTTGCCAAAATGCTGGTCAGTTAAAAGAAGTAGCTTGGAGTGTGCTAAATTACTTTGAAGCTGTTTTTATGTAGAAAAAAACACACATTTGGAGATACGTGTTTTAGGTTTAAACAGTAAAAATTTTAAGAAAATGCTGGTCAGTTAAAAGAAGTAGCTTGGAGTGTGCTAAATTACTTTTAAGCTATTTTTATGTAGAAAAAAACACACATTTGGAGATACGCGTTTTAGGGTTGAACAGTAACGTTTTTAAGAAAATGCTGGTCAGTTAAAAGAAGTAGTTTGAAGTCTGCTAAAATTACTTTTACTTTTTTTTTTATGGCGAAAACTCACACATTTGGAGATACATGTTTCATTGTTGATCACTAACATTTTGCCAAAATGCTGGTCAGTTAAAAGAAGTACCATGGAGTGTGCTAAATTACTTTTAAGCTGTTTTTATGTAGAAAAACACACACATTTGGAGATACCGTACGTGTTTTAGGTTTAAACAGTACAGTTTTTAAGAAAATGCTGTTCAGTTAAAAGAAGTAGCTTGGAGTTTGCCAAATTACTTTTAAGTGGTTTTAATGTAGAAAAGTCACACATTTGGATGCACGTTTTAGGGTTGAACAGTAACGTTTTTAAGAAAATGCTGGTCAGTTAAAAGAAGTAGCTTGGAGTTTGCCAAATTCCTTTTAAGTTGTTTTTATATAGAAAAGTCACACACCTGGAGATATATTTTATTGTTCATCACTAACATTTTGTGAAAATGCTGGTCACTTAAAAGAAGTACCATGGAGTGTGCTAAAATTACTTTTAAGTTGTTTTATGTAGAAAAGTCACACACTTGGAGATACATGTTTTATTGTTGGTCACTAACATTTTGCCAAAATGCTGGTCAGTTAAAAGAAGTAGCTTGGAGTGTGCTAAATTACTTTGAAGCTGTTTTTATGTAGAAAAAAACACACATTTGGAGATACGTGTTTTAGGTTTAAACAGTAAAAATTTTAAGAAAATGCTGGTCAGTTAAAAGAAGTAGCTTGGAGTGTGCTAAATTACTTTTAAGCTATTTTTATGTAGAAAAAAACACACATTTGGAGATACGCGTTTTAGGGTTGAACAGTAACGTTTTTAAGAAAATGCTGGTCAGTTAAAAGAAGTAGTTTGAAGTCTGCTAAAATTACTTTTACGTTTTTTTTTTATGGCGAAAACTCACACATTTGGAGATACATGTTTCATTGTTGATCACTAACATTTTGCCAAAATCCTGGTCAGTTAAAAGAAGTACCATGGAGTGTGCTAAATTACTTTTAAGCTGTTTTTATGTAGAAAAACACACACATTTGGAGATACCGTACGTGTTTTAGGTTTAAACAGTACAATTTTTAAGAAAATGCTGTTCAGTTAAAAGAAGTAGCTTGGAGTTTGCCAAATTACTTTTAAGTGGTTTTAATGTAGAAAAGTCACACATTTGGATGCACGTTTTAGGGTTGAACAGTAACGTTTTTAAGAAAATGCTGGTCAGTTAAAAGAAGTAGCTTGGAGTTTGCCAAATTGCTTTTAAGTTATTTCATGTAGAAAAGTCACACACTTGGAGATATATTTTATTGTTGATCACTAACATTTTGCCAAAATGGTGGTCAGTTAAAAGAAATAGCTTGGAGTGTGCCAAGTTATTTTTATGTATTAAAAAAACACATTTGGAGATACAGTATATGTTTTATTGTTGATCAGTAATATTTTGTGAAAATGTTGGTCAGTTAAAATAAGTTTAGAGCATGCTAAATTACTTTCAAGCTGTTTTATGTAGAAAAGTCACACATTTGGAGACATGTTTTAGGTTTGAACAGTAACGTTTTTAAGAAAATGCTGGTCAGTTTACAGAAGTAGCTTGGAGTCTGCTAAAATTACTTTTACGTTGTTTTTATGTCGAAAAGTCACACATTTGGAGATACATGTTTTATTGTTGATCACTAACATTTTGAGAAAATGCTGGTCAGTTAAAACAAGTAACTTGGAGTGTGCCAAATTACTTTTAAGTTGTTTTTATGTCGAAAAAACACACATTTGGAGATACATGTTTTATTTCGGAGCAGTAACATTTGTGAAAATGTAGTTCAATGGAGCATGCCAAACAATTAAAATTATTTTAAGACATTTGGAGATACATGCTTTGTGATGGACAGCAGAATATTGTAAAATCACAGGTCAGTTAAAGAATCTGCTTGGCGTATGTTGGATGCCTTTTTGAGAAGAAAAGTTTAGTTCAGTTTGAAAACTTCTCCAGTTAACTTTTCATATGCTCTCTCCCCCCTCCAAACTGAGCCTACTCCCTCCCTCCCCAGTTAAAAGCTTGTAGTATGCTAAATGACAACGTGTGGCCTGGGTGGCTCGCTTTCTATCAGGCCATCACGCTGTAGATATAAAATGAAGCAAAAGATAACCCATCTAAAATAGGACAAATAGAGCAGAAAGGAACCATATAAAGAGAAAAAGCTGAAATGCTGATACTAAAAACTAACAAAAACACAAAGCTTTGATTTTTTTAAAGGACATTTAACACAATTTTGGAGATACATTCTAGATGTTGAACAGCAATGGTATGTCAATTCAACAAATTAACTCTTAAAGGCCTACTGAAATAAAATGTTTCTATTTAAACGGGGATAGCAGATCCATTCTATGTGTCATACTTGATCATTTCGCGATATTGCCATATTTTTGCTGAAAGGATTTAGTAGAGAACATCGACGATAAAGTTTGCAACTTTTGGTCGCTGATAAAAAAAAAGCCTTGCCTGTACCGGAAGTAGCGAGACGTCGCAGGTTGAAAGGCTCCTCACATTTCCCCATTGTTTACAGCAGCAGCGAGAGTGATTCGGACCGAAAAAGCAACGATTACCCCATTAATTTGAGCGAGGATGAAAGAACGTGAGAGTGAAGGACTAGAGTGCAGTGCAGGACGTATCTTTTTTCGCTCTGACCGTAACTTAAGTACAAGGGCTCATTGGATTCCACACTTTCTCCTTTTTCTATTGTGGATCACAGATTAGTATTTTAAACCACCTCGGATACTATATCCTGTTGAAAATGAGAACGAGAACGCGAAATGGACATTCACAGTGACTTTTATCTCCACGACAATACATCGGTGAAGCACTTTAGCTACGGAGCTAACGTGATAGCATCGTGCTTAAATGCAGATAGAAACAAAAGAAATACGCCCCTGACTGGAAGGATAGACAGCAGATCAACAATACTACTATCAGGAGACACCGAACCAAACACTGGACCTGTAACTACACAGTTAATGCTGTGCCGCCTGTCGAAGCCTAGCAATGCTGTTGCTAACGACGCCATTGAAGCTAACTTAGCTACGGGACCTCGTCAGAGCTATGATAAAAACATTATCTCTCCACCTACGCCAGCCCTCATCTGCTCATCAACACCCGTGCTCACCTGCGTTCCAGCGATCGACGGCGCGACGAAGGACTTCACCCGATCATCGATGCGTCGGATAGCGTGTCTGCTATCCTCAAAGTCCTCCTGGTTGTGTTGCTGCAGCCAGCCGCTAATACACCAATCCCACCTACAACTTTCTTCTTTGCAATCTCCATTGTTCATTAAACAAATTGCAAAAGATTCAACAACACAGATGTCCAGAATACTGTGGAATTTTGCGATGAAAACAGAGCTGTTTGTATTGGGATACAATGTGTCCCAATACTTCCGTTTCAACCATTGACGTCACACGCATACGTCATCATACATAGACGTTTTCAACCGGAAGTTTCGCGGGAAATTTAAAATTGCACTTTATAAGTTAACCCGGCCGTATTGGCATGTGTTGCAATGTTAAGATTTCATCATTGATATATAAACTATCAGACTGCGTGGTCAGTAGTAGTGGGTTTCAGTATTAAGTAAGCCTTCTATCCTAAAATATGCTGACTGCAACTGACAGTTTTTTTTTTTAACACAGTGCGTTTAAAGAAGGGCTGTCAAAAGTTAACACTGTGGGTGACAGCAATGGTAATAATATTGCATTAATCATGTATAAACGTGGATTAATCACACAATTTGTTCTGAGGGCACATGTTTCTTTACCCTAACCGCAGATAGTTATCTGAAATGTGGCCAGCGCCATGAGTAATACTGCTAACAAATTAAACAAATGGATGACATACTGACAATATAATGTAATTTGTGTCAAAGTATTGGTGTCGTTTTTATACTTAATTCGAATTACGCAAACAAATCTTTCGATGCAATGAATCGCGAATAATCAAAATTCAAGTGTTTTTGTTTGATATCACTAGCTTAAAAATGCTTGTGACAAAATAAGAGAAATTATATCCTTTCTGATCATAAACGTGAAGCTAGGTAAATATATGTCTACAGAGCTCACCAGGAAAACAATACTGGGACCAAAACTGTTCAATCTCTATAAAAACAACATTTGTAAAGATACAAAGGATTAAAAGTTAGTATTATTTGCAGATGATACAACTGTGTTTTGTTCAGGAGAAAACATACAGAAGATAATACAAATAATAACAGAAAAAATGAACAAATTAGAGAGATGGTTTGACAAAAACAGACTATCTTTGAATTTCAGTAAAGCTAAAATAATGATATTCAATAACAGGAAAAATTAAAGTCAAACACAATTAAACAAAGTAGACATTTAAAGGGTAAAGAAAATCACATTATTGGGTGTAACATCAGATGATAAAATGAACTGGAAATTCCATATCAAAAAATTACAACACAAATTGGCAAGAAATATGTCAATAATGAATACAACTAAATATGTTCTGGACCAAAAATAAATTCAAATCAACGTATTGTCATTGTCACAAAAAAACAACACAATCAAGTTAGGAGCATTAACACTGCATAGTTTGACGTCAACAAATCCCCATGAATAACAATTAACATTTTTTCACGCACACTCCATTTTCTCTACTGCTCACTAGTGTTACATATCTGAGTTATTGTGTAGAAATATGGGGAAATAACTACAAAATGACACCTCATTCACTAACTGTGTTACAAAAAAGATCAGTCAGAATAATACATAATGTTGGATATAGAGAACATACAAACTATTTATTGAATTATAAATATTGAAATTCAATGGTTTGGTGTATTTGCAAAAATCTAAAATTATAATTATAACTATAATCTGCTATCCAGGAGGAATGTACAACAATTCTTTGCAACAAAAGAGGAGAAATATAATCTTAGAGAAAATTTTAATTTAAAACATTTGTATGCACGTGCAACACTTGAAACCTTAAGCATATTAGTATGTGGAATTAAATAATGGAATGGATTAAGCAAAACAATCAAACATACTTACTCAACAACCATACATGTCACACTAAGGATGGCAGTATGAACAATGCCAACACTGTCATAAATATGTGCCATATAGTGAAACCACACTAAACAGCAACGACAAACACATTTTGGAAGAATATTTGCACCGCAACACAACATAAACACTACAGAACAAATTCCCAGAATTCCCTGCAGCACCTACTCTTCCGGGACGCTACAATATAAACAAACGTCATTGGTGGATCTACACCTAACATCCACTGTAATGATACCACGTACAATAGCGTATCTAGTCGATACTACTATGATTATATCGATATTTTTTAACATCACAAAATCTTCTTTTGTTTTTTTTAAATGTATATTATGTTTATAAACTCAGGAAATACGTCCCTGGACACATGAGGACTTTGAATATGACCAATGTATGATCCTGTAACTACTTGGTATCGGATTGATACCCAAATTTGTGGTATCATCAAAGACTAATGTAAAGTATTAAACAACAGAAGAATGAGTGACTTTTATATTTTAACAGAAGTGTAGATAGAATATGTTGAAACAGAAAATAAGTAGATATTAACAGTAAATGAACAAGTAGATTAATAGTTCATTTTCTACCACTTGTCCTTAATAATGTTGACAAAATAATAGGTAGATAAATGACACAATAGAGTCTTTGTTTGTTTACTTACTACTAAAAGACAAGTTGTTTAGTATGTTCACTATTTTATTTAAGGACTAAATTACAATAATAAACATATGTTTAATGTACCCTAAGATTTTTTTGTTAAAATAAAGCCAATAATGAAATTTTTTTGTGGTCCCCTTTATTTCGAAAAGTACAGAAAAGTACCGAAATACTTTTGGTACCGGTATTGGTATCGGGACAACACTAGTACACACACACGGGGCACCCACTGGCAGAAAAGTTAGATCGGCGCCTAAGTATATTCATTGTTGTGTTTCAGAAACAAATGTGGTACACTGTTGTGTTTCAGAAACAAATGTGGTAACACTTTAGTATGGGGAACATATTCACCATTAATTAGTTGCTTATTAACATGTAAATTAGTAACATATTGGCTCTTAATTAGTCATTATTAAGTACTTATTAATGCCTTATTCTGCATGGCCTTATTATACAACCAGTAAGCCATTAACTACGAGTCTTCCCTCAATAACCTCAGAATTATTGCTTATTAGTAACCTTAACCCTAACCCTTATATGTTTCCCTAGTGTCCAAATAACTCTAAATTAAGTCTTTGTTACTTTAATAAGCAACTAATTAATGGTGAATATGTTCCCCATACTAAAGTGTTACCAATAATTTCTTTTCCACCACTTGTCCTTAATAATTTTGACAAAATAATAGAATGATAAATTTTGACAAAATAAATGTTGACAAAATAATAGGTAGATAAATGACACAATATGTTACTGCATATGTCAGCAGACTAATTAGGAGCCTTTGTTTGTTTACTTACTACTAAAGGACAAGTTATCTTGTATGTTCACTATTTTATTTAAGGACTAAATTACAATACTAAACATATGTTTCATGTACACTAAGATTTTTTTGTTAAAATAAAGCCAATAATGACATTTTTTTGTGGTCCCCTTTATTTCGAAAAGTACAGAAAAGTATCAAAATACTTTTGGTACCGGTATTGGTATCGGGACAACACTGGTACACACACACGGGGAACCCACTGGCAGAAAAGTTAGATCGGCGCCTAAGTATATTCACTGTTGTGTTTCAGAAACAAATGTGGTACACTGTTGTGTTTCAGAAACAAATGTGGTAACACTTTAGTATGGGGAACATATTCACCATTAATTAGTTGCTTATTAACATGTAAATTAGTAACATATTGGCTCTTAATTAGTCATTATTAAGTACTTATTAATGCCTTATTCTGCATGGCCTTATTATACAACCAGTAAGCCATTAACTAAGAGTCTTCCCTCAATAACCTCAGAATTATTGCTTATTAGTAACCTTAACCCTAACCCTTATATGTTCCCCTAGTGTCCAAATAACTCTAAATTAAGTCTTTCTTACTTTAATAAGCAACTAATTAATGGTGAATATGTTCCCCATACTAAAGTGTTACCAATAATTTATTTTCTACCACTTGTCCTTAATAATTTTGACAAAATAATAGAATGATACATTTTGACAAAATAAATGTTGACAAAATAATAGGTAGATAAATGACACAATATGTTACTGCATATGTCAGCAGACTAATTAGGAGCCTTTGTTTGTTTACTTACTACTAAAAGACAAGTTATCTTGTATGTTCACTATTTTATTTAAGGACTAAATTACAATACTAAACATATGTTTCATGTACACTAAGATTTTTTTGTTAAAATAAAGCCAATAATGACATTTTTTTGTGGTCCCCTTTATTTCGAAAAGTACAGAAAAGTATCAAAATACTTTTGGTACCGGTATTGGTATCGGGACAACACTAGTACACACACACGGGGCACCCACTGGCAGAAAAGTTAGATCGGCGCCTAAGTATATTCACTGTTGTGTTTCAGAAACAAATGTGGTACACTGTTGTGTTTCAGAAACAATTGTGGTAACACTTTAGTATGGGGAACATATTCACCATTAATTAGTTGTTTATTAACATGTAAATTAGTAACATATTGGCTCTTAATTAGTCATTATTAAGTACTTATTAATGCCTTATTCTGCATGGCCTTATTATACAACCAGTAAGCCATTAACTAAGAGTCTTCCCTCAATAACCTCAGAATTATTGCTTATTAGTAACCTTAACCCTAACCCTTATATGTTCCCCTAGTGTCCAAATAACTCTAAATTAAGTCTTTCTTACTTTAATAAGCAACTAATTAATGGTGAATATGTTCCCCATACTAAAGTGTTACCAATAATTTATTTTCTACCACTTGTCCTTAATAATTTTGACAAAATAATAGAATGATACATTTTGACAAAATAAATGTTGACAAAATAATACAATGATGAATGACACGATATGTTACTGCATATGTCAGCAGACTAATTAGGAGCCTTTGTTTGTTTACTTACTACTAAAAGACAAGTTGTCTAGTATGTTCACTATTTTATTTAAGGACTAAATTACAATAAGAAACATATATTTGAAATGTACCCTAAGATTTTTTTGTTAAAATAAAGGCAATAATGAAATTTTTTTGTGATCCCCTTTATTACGAAAAGTACCGAAAAATACCAAAATACTTTTGGTACCGGTACCAGTACCAAAATATTGGTATCGGGACAACACTAATACACACACACACACACACACCGAGCACCTACTGGCAAAAAACTGGAAACATGTTGGAAAACACTATAACCATAAACATATTCTGTGTTTAATGAGTGCAATAACAAAAAAAACAACAACTCGTGGCTATTTTATCCTGCAACTCTGTCGTTGTTAGTGCTATTTGTTGAGAAGAATTGTAAGATCACCTCGGCTGCTCAGATAGAGATCAGGTGGGAGGTGTTTCATTCTTGGTTGTGGTCCTGGCCTGAGTCATTGCACCAATGTCACTCAGCATGTATGACTCCACCAGTGGCCCCTCATAGCAGTGAGTATTTCTCATTGTCATCTTCCAAATTCATATGTGTAATAAGGAGCCTTTTTTTTCCAGGCGTGCACATGACTGTAGATTTACTTTTAACGCGCGCCACTGAAAAGCAACGCAATCGTCTTCATGCTTGTACGGAGTGTGTGGGCGTCCGTGACCCTCATGTGGCGATTTGTTGACTCAGAAACAGCAAAAGTTGACTTTCTCCCGACAGCTGCGAGGCTGTCGCAGTTCGAATTGTGCTCGCGACTAAATGAACGACAAGCAGACTTCATAATGTCACTTGTTTACGCTCGTCTATTACTAAGGGAAGCAATTTACATTTGTGAATGTTTTTTTTTTTTTTCAATGCGCAGTTAGAGCAAGTTATAAATGCATGTTAAATATATAATAAATACGAATATGACTATTTAACAGTGTTGTAACGATACCAATATTTTGGTACCGGTACCGGTACTAAAATTATTTCGATACTTTTCGGTACTTTTCTAAATAAATTGGACCACAAAAAAATTTCATTATTGGCTTTATTTTAACAAAAAATCTTAGAGTACATTAAACATGTTTCTTATTGCAATTAAATCCTTAAATAAAATAGTGAACATACTAGACAACTTGTCTTTTAGTAGTAAGTAAACAAACAAAGACTCCTAATTAGTTTGCTGACGTAAGCAGTAACATATTGTGTCATTTATCTACCTATTATTTTGTCAACATTATGAGGGACAAACTGTAAAAATGGATGATTAATCTACTTGTTCATTTACTGTTAATACCTGCTTACTTTCTCTTTTAACATGTTCTATTTACACTTCTGTTAAAATGTAATAATCACTTTTCCTTCTGTTGTTTGATACTTTACATTAGTTTTGGATGATACCACACATTTGGGTATCAATCCGATACCAAGTAGTTACAGGATCATACGTTGGTCATATTCAAAGTCCTCATGTGTCCAGGGACATATTTCCAGAGTTTACAAACATAATTTACATTTGAAAAAGAAGATGTTGTGACGGCAACAAATATCGACGTAATCATAGTAGTATCGACTAGATACGTGCCTGTACTTGATATCATTACAGTGGATGGCAGGTGTAGATCCACCCATGGTGTTTGTTTACATTTTGATGCCGGTGAGCTACGGTGTGTAGTGAAGCATGTTTAGCTATTCCTCGTCCTCCAGTGATAATGCTAGTGTAAGAAACTTACTGTATTTGTCGCCATGGAGACCAGGATTAGTGATTTAGAAGTAGCTAAAACACTGCAGACGACAGATGGACGTTAGCCGCTAGCTAGCTAGCCATGTCTTAAAGCACCTCTTCCTGAGGGTGTTTCAGTGTTATAACTTCACCTTTATCTTTACTTTTTAAGCCAAAATGTGTCCGTTCTCCCTTTTCTGTCTACACACTGTGTCTGCTTGTAAGTACTCTGTGTGTGCGCGCTGCCAAGCATGCTCCTCTGCTCGTAAAACCAGCAATGTCATGATGTTTCAGAGACGGTATAGTACCGAAAATGATTCATTAGTATCGCGGTACTATACTAATACCGGTATACCGTACAACCCTACTATTTACTAAATAAAAATAAAGACATGACATTTCACTTTCTTTCAAAAAAGCACATCATTTGAATTATATTTTGGAAATGTATGTGTTATATGGCGTCTTCAAATAATATATATGAAAGAAAGAGTTGTTCTGGTACATGCTAGATAGCTTTCCAAAAAAAATATTTAATGAAGAAAACTGAAAAATGTGGAGAGCCATGATTTCTTTTCAACAGCAACATTTTAGAAATGTGGGTCATTGTAAAAAAAAGACAAACGGTAGATTGTACGAATGCAGAAGAAAATTCACAAAAGTGTGATCTTATCTTAGTCATCATTGATTCTTGGTACAAATGATATCATGAAGAGGATTTCAGAAAACATGCAATACTGGCTTTTGTTGATCACTGACTTCCTTTTGCACGTACAAAATATTGGTAACACTTTAGTATGGGGAACATATTCACCATTAATTAGTTGCTTATTAACATGCAAATTAGTAACATATTGGCTCTTAATTAGTCATTATTAAAATGCCTTATTCTGCATGGCCTTATTATACAACCAGGAAGCCATTAACTAAGAGTCTTCCCTCAATGACCTCAGAATTATTGCTTATTAGTAACCCTAACCCTAACCCTTATATGTTCCCCTAGTATCCAAATGACTCTAAATTAAGTCTTTGTTACTTAGAATATGTTCCCCATACTAAAGTGTTACCAAAATGTTTTACTGAATTGCCTTTATTCATTTTTAAGGCATTTTGCGATATATGCTATTTGTTGAACAGTTTTGTAAAAATGTAGGTCAGTGCTTAAATAAATTAATGTAAATAAAAGGTTTTATTGTTGTTGACCCAAATTGATCAGTAATATTTTGTGAAAATGCTGGTCAGTTAAAATAAGTAGTTTAGAGAATGCTAAATTTTTGTCAAGCTGTTTTTATGTAGAAAAAAACACACATTTGGAGATATGTGTTTTAGGGTTAAACAGAAAAGTAAAAAAAGTTAAAAGAAGTAGCTTGGAGTTTGCCAAATTCCTTTTAAGTTGTTTTTATGTAGAAAAGTCACACACTTGGAGATATATTTTATTGTTGATCACTAACATTTTGTAAAAATGCTGGTCACTTACAAGAAGTAGCCTGGAGTGTGCTAAAATTACTTTTACGTTGTTTTTATGGCAAAAAGGCACACACTTGGAGATACATGTTTTATTGTTGATCACTACCATTTTGAGAAAATGCTGGTCAGTTTAAAAAAGTAGCTTGGAGTGTGCCAAATTACTTTTTAGTTGTTTTTACATAGAAAAAACACACATTTGGAGATATAGTACATGTTTTATTGTTGATCAGTTAAAAGAAGTATTTTAGAGTATACTAAATTACTTTCAAGCTGTTTTATGTAGAAAAGTCACACACTTGGAGATATATTTTATTGTTGATCACTAACATTGTATGAAAATGCTGGTCAGTTAAAATAAGTAGATTGGAGTCTGCTAAAATTACTTTTAAGTTGTTTTTATGTCGAAAAGCCACACATTTGGAGATACATGTTTTATTGTTGATCACTAACATTTTGTAAAAATGCTGGTCAGTTAAAAGAAGTAGCTTGGAGTGTGCAAAATTACTTTTAAGTTGTTTTTACGTAAAAAAAACACATTTGGAGATATAGTACATGTTTTATTGTTGATCAGTAATATTTTTTTTAAATGTTGGTCAGTTAAAAGAAGTAGTTTAGAGTATGCGAAATTACTTTTAAGCTGTTTTTATGTAGAAAAAAACACATTTGGAGATACGTGTTTAGCGTTGAACAGTAAAGTTTTTAAGAAAATGCTGGTCAATTAAAAGAAGTAGCTTGGAGTGTGCCAAATTACTTTTTAGTTGTTTTTACGTAGAAAAAACACACATTTGGAGATATAGTACATGTTTTATTGTTGATCAATAATATTTTGTGAAAATGTTGGTCAGTTAAAAGAAGTATTTTAGAGTATACTAAATTACTTTCAAGCTGTTTTATGTAGAAAAGTCACACACTTGGAGATATATTTTATTGTTGATCACTAACATTGTATGAAAATGCTCGTCAGTTAAAATATGTGGATTGGAGTCTGTTAAAATTAATTTTAAGTTGTTTTCATGTCGAAAAGTCACACATTTGGAGATACATGTTTTATTGTTGATCACTAACTTTTTGTGAAAATGCTGGTCAGTTAAAAGAAGTACCATGGAGTGTGCTAAATTACTTTTAAGCTGTTTTTTTGTAGAAAAAAACACACATTTGGAGATACATGTTTTAGGGTGGAACAGTAATGTTTTTAAGAAAATGCTGGTCAGTTTAAAGAAGTAGCTTGGAGTTTGCCAAATTCCTTTTAAGTTGTTTTTATGTAGAAAAGTCACACACTTGGAGATATATATTTTATTGTTGATCAATAACATTTTGTCAAAATGCTGGTCAGTTTAAAGAAGTACCATGGAGTGTGCTAAATTACTTTTAAGCTGTTTTTATGTAAAAAAAAAAAATTGGAGATACAACTTAAAAAATAGCTTGGCTTTTTTAGCATTTGTCAATTGTCTGCTACTTACAGTACAATTTGGGGCATATTTGTTGCCGCTTAACACCAGAAAAGAATCCAAACGAGGTAATCTTTGGGTGATTACATGATTGCGATGTAGGATCACATGTCAAATAAACTGTCGAGTGAACGCCTTCCGGCCCGTAAACAATTTCTGCGTGGACGCGTCTGAGAACAAGTTTGTTGACTCACTTCAGTCGGCGTGAAATCAAAATAATTTCCCTTGACCTGACGTGGAGTCGCTCGGAGCTGCGGTCTGCGTGGAAGAGGAACTAAAGATGCCACTCCTCTGTGGCCAACGCCGATTTTCACACTTTATTTGTTTTACTGTCTGACTGCTAAGAAGCAAATAAACTGCATGGATCACATGCTTCCAATCAGGCTTTTTTTTTGTTCCCAGAGGGTGGGATTGGACGTGGAAGTTGAAGGCTCCGTGAGATGTGGTGTTTGTGATGGAGCTCATCAAGCATGAAGCGGCAGCATTCTTCAAGCGCGCTCTAGATATGAGTCACGGTCTTCCCCTGCCTGCACTTTGTAGCGTCGCTGATGCTGCCTCTTGTTTTGTCATCGATTCAAAGAAAAACCTCTTCCCCAGTCGGCCTCACAATGCATGCATTTGATCAGCGCTAAGTCCTTTGTACCTTCGCACACAAACTCCAACCTCCTGCGCCGTTCAAAGGACAAACAAAAGAGAGCAGCTATTTGAGGGATGCTCGCGCCATCCAAACAAATAAATCAACAGGACAGATAATGAAAGCCATGCTGTTTTAAAACGGGCCGGTGTCATTCACTGTCATGGCGGGGAGAAATTAGAGCCAATTTTACACTAATCCGGACCAGATTTCTTCTCCTCTGAGGGCCTCGGGGAGCGCCGCTATCATCCTGTCGTTGCACCTCGGCTACGTTTCTGCCTCGTAACGCTGGCCTGTGGTAGCTTCTGCTCATTGAAGGTTGTCACTGATACATGTCCATGTCACACCGACTCAAAATGCCCCAAAAGTGTGTTATGGTTATCAAGCACAAGACACAAAACTACTCTATTCTGAAAGGTACATTTTGGTAGTTGAACCCTATATCAGGCCTCCAATTTTAACTTTTTAAGGTCAAGGCAAGTGTTGCTTTAAAGGAGGGCTCATATTTTAGGGCACCAAGGCAAACTTTATATATATACTGTATATATTAAGGCTGCAACTAACAACTAATTTGATAATCGATTAATCTGTCAATTATTACTTTGATTAATCGATTAATAATCGGATAAAAGAGACAAACTACATTTTTATCCTTTCCAGTATTTTATTGAAAAAAAACAGCATACTGGCACCATACTTGTTTTGATTATTGTTTCTCAGCTGTTTGTACATGTTGCAGTTTATAAATAAAGGTTTATAAAATAAATTTAAAAAATAAATAAAATAAAAAATAAAATAAAAAAAAGTAGCCTCTGCGCATGCGCATAGCATAGATCCAACGAATCGATGACTAAACTATTTTTATAATCGATTTTAATCGATTTTAATCGATTAGTTGTTGCAGCCCTAATATATATATATATATATATATATATATATATATATATATATATATATATATATATATATATATATATATATATATATATATATATATATATATATATATATATATATATATATAAAATCATGATTACTGATTGTTAAGTAAAGCAGTGTTGGGGTGTGAACGTAATACCATCATGTCATTTGTAATGTCTAATAAAAAGACTATAGATAAACGTTATCCATATATTTATAGACACATATTAGTTTTTTTAAATTCTTTAATAGCATCAACTTGTCAGCTTTTTGTCATGACATGATGCCTTTATCTCTATTTTTACATTCTGATCGAGGGAGTTTTCATTTATTTATTTTGTTTAAGTTATGTACATCATGTAGATCAGGCCTGGGCAATTATTTTAACTTGAAAAAAATGTGTCTGGGGGGCCAGTACATCTGATTTTTAGGAAAACTAATACAAAAACTCACAATAATGTCTGATTGAATGCTAAAAAAAAGTTACGAGAGACCGTCTTAAAAAACAGAATGGAATTTTACGTTTTTTTACTGAACGAGACACCCAGAATGTACATGAAAATAAAGAATGTGGGATTTACAATATTGACTATGAACAACAAAAAAACACTGAATATTGACAACATATGAACGTCACACCCTCTCTCGATCGACATATTTTACAATCAAGCGAAACGCAACAAAAATGCAACAAACACAGCGAAATATGAACATGAAGGGTAAAAAAAACCCACTTACAATCTGATATATCACTAAGCTTTAGAACTTTGTTGTAAAAATCTATTTCCGCGTCTGTCCCTGACAGACGCGGAATTCATTTCGGAATTGCATTTCAGGTTGACCGCTCTGGAAACACTCTATGGAAACGCTCCCCACCCACACTGCTTGGTGCCTCGTCTGAGCTGCTGTGACTTAGATTACCATAGTAACTAATTAGATTACCATAGTAACTAATTAGATTACCATAGTAACTAGTATATCATGCAAAAGCGCAGATTCCAGCCATTGAAATACTTTGTATAGTTCAAGACTTACGGTAATTTGAAAACATCACTTCACATCATAATGGCAGCTACAATTTCCATCTTGAAGATCTAAAACAATTATTTGTGAATGTCCGGCGGGCCAGATTGAAAAGCTTAACGGGCCTTAATTTGCCCAGGTCTGATGTAGATGATGTATCGGGACGGATCCATTATGAGTTTGAGCAGAAATATGTCGTTTCGTAATTAACTATACACAATAACACATTAACAAAATGATGTCACATGAATGATTTTTGAAGTGACACCTTAGTGACATGAAAAAAACACAATGTAAAAAAAACCCTGGTGTTTACTAGTAAGAATTCATTTTGGCACTGCGTAATTGTTTGTACATTTAATTTTCATCAGTTTTAATTAGAGCTGTCCGATAATATCGGCTTACCGATATTATCGGCCGATAAAAGCTTTAAAATTTAATATCGGAAATTATCGGTATCGTTTTTTTTATTATCGGTATCGTTTTTTAAATTTTTTTATTAAATCAACATAAAAAACACAAGATACACATACAATTAGTGCACCAACCCAAAAAAACTCCCTCCCCCATTTACACTCATTAACACTCATTCACACTCATTCACACAAAAGGGTTGTTTCTTTCTGTTATTAATATTCTGGTTCCTACATTATATATCAATATACATCAATGCAGTCTGCAAGGGATACAGTCCGTAAGCACCAGAGGTGTGGACTCGAGTCACATGACTTGGACTCGAGTCAGACTCGAGTCATGAATTTGATGACTTTGGACTCGACTTGACAAAATGTAAAGAGACTTGCAACTCGACTTAGACTTTAACATCAATGACTTGTGACTTCACTTGGACTTGAGCCTTTTGACTTGACATGACTTGCTACTTTCCCCAAAACCCAAAGATTAAAAAGTTATTTGGGAGCGCGCCGCTCCGTATTTTTCCTTTTCTTTGTTTGTGTCTATCAGCGTGTTGTTCCTGTCAGCTGGTGTGCTCTCATTACAACAGCCAATCAAATTAGATCTACGCTGTTTTCATCCCACAGCTCTCATCCAATCAAATTGCAGGACAACCAATGAAGAAGAATTGTCAAACAATGCGGCAGTGAGAAACAATTATGCCAAAGTTAATTTCGTTCGGGTATTAAAACTACGACTCGGTCAACAAAAAACGAATAGCCCTATGCAAATCATGCAGTTCGAATATTACAGACGGAGACGTAACAACTTCCAACTTCGTTCGACATTTGAAGATGCACAAAGAAGGGTAAGTTTTGAATGTAAGCTAACGTTTATTGGCTAAGTAACGTGACTTTTATTTGCTGTGTAGTTAAATCAGTGAGGCTGTAAACTCACTGCTAACGTCATAACCATAGACATCTTATAAGGGTACGCAGCATGGAGCGCTACTGCCTACAGGCGCAGACGAGACGCGGGGCCGCCATCTTGGAGTGGTGATCCGCTCCACTAGTGCAATTCATTTGGCAGGAGCAATGAACTGTCAGCGCATTTAATTAATCTTACCTCACTGAATACCACTGATTTTCACGCGCTTTTTTGTCATACGTGTAGCTATGATAAAGGACACATGTTTTGGCGTGTTTTATTATTCATAGTTTGCTTAACAGTAATATAATATTCTTATACGCTATAAGTGACCAGACGTCCGAGATCAAAACTGGTAATATAATCCCAGAGAAAGGGGAAAAAAACGGTCAGCTATTTTTAAATTGAAGAAACAATATGATTAGGTTATATATACATGCGTATATCCTACATAAACAATGTATGAAAACATTAGATATCTATATATCTTATAGACTGTATCTCTGTTGCTGCAGCAGCAGAGAGTTTATTCTGTCTTGACACTTTGTATTGATATTTTGTATTACATTCTTCCCTTAAATGATCATGTTTACAGTCATTGTTTTATATGTATTTTTTATGTATGTTGCTTTGGATAAAAGCATCTGCCAAATACTTCAACATGAACATATATAAACATCTGTAAGTCTTTATATCAGCTAAAACCACCAATCTGTTTCACTAAATTCAGAATAAAACCAAATTCTGTCTTACCCAACAATGTTAGTATTTGAATATTGTTACTTGAAGACTTATTCCTGGTTACAATTATACTGTTAAGAAAGTATTGTCTTATATTTTGCCTAAAATGAGAATGCATCATAATCAGTGGCGGCTGGTGAATGTTGTTTTAGGTGGGGCTGAAAGTTTGTAAACCAAACCCCTGTAGGGGGGTCATCCTCCCCCAGAAGATTTCTTTGTGATTTTCACATACATATATTAAAGATCTTTGCTCCTTCTCAACTCTGTGGTAATATTATTTTCATAAAATACAACCAATAGTACATTAATGTTAAATCTTACTTGTGAAAAGTAATCACCCGATTCCTATTTTCAACAGTCCGCTCATTTGAGTAGGAAAACGCTGAACACCATCTTTGTTTTCTACCTGTCAACTGTCAGTTTAGGCTGCTCGCCGGCTCCTCATCACCACTTCAAGATGGCGGCCAAATTGCTCGTGTCACAGCAGCCAATGCTGCGTCTACTTATAAGATGTCTATGGTTATAACGTCATTGCAAACACGGCAATCTGTTGCGTCCACTGCAGTTCGCTAACCTTATTCATACTTTTTGTCAAGTGATTTTTTTTAAGCAGGGCTGCATGAGGTACCTATACATAACATTACGTTAATCAATGTATCACAAACAGTAACGTAACGTTAGACGGCGATCAGCAGCACCGCATATTTTAGCCACCTACAAAAACACAAACATAGTCAAATAAAGGTCAGTTAAAATGTGTACTATATTAACAATATGTGTACATATTGCATAGGGCCCTGACATCTAAAAAGTACAACTCTGTTCATTGTTTTGTTCATGTTTTTGTTATGTTTTTCATATGTACGCACACATCAACACACATTCAGTATGAGATGAGATCAATGAGATCAGGTAAGAACAGGATAGAAACTGCTGTGGAACTAGTTACAATGCAATATGCCATGGAAATACAATGTTAACACTTTTGTGCAAATAAGTACAGTTGCACTTGTTTTTTCAAATGTGTTTATTCTGTAAAGGAATGAGTTAAATGTTTAAAATGACTGGATAATAGTGCTATTATGAAGTGCAATGTCAGCACTATTTTTTTTCCTGCAATTTCAAATGCACTTGTTTTAATAAATAAATACAGCGTTTTAAAAGCATACACAATCTGTGTAAATATATTAGTCTGTGGTTAAAAGGACTTGAAAGGACTCGAAATTCAAAATGCAGGACTTGGGACTTGACTTGAGACTTTCCAGTCTTGACTTTGGACTTGACTCGGGACTTGCCTGTCTTGACTCGGGACTTGACTCGAGACTTGAGGGCAAAGACTTGAGACTTACTTGTGACTTGCAAAGCAATGACTTGGTCCCACCTCTGGTAAGCACACATGATTGTGCGTGCTGCTGGTCCACTAATAGTACTAACCTTTAACAGTTAATTTGACTAATTTTCATTAATTACTAGTTTCTATGTAACTGTTTTTATATTGTTTTACTTTCTTTTTTATTCAAGAAAATGTTTTTAATTTATTTATCTTATTTTATTTTATTAATTTTTTTAAAAAGGACCTTATCTTCACCATACCTGGTTGTCCAAATTAGGCATAATAATGTGTTAATTCCACGACTGTATATATCAGTATCGGTTGATATCGGTATCGGTTGATATCAGTATCGGTAATTAAAGAGTTGGACAATATCAAAATATCGGATATCGGCAAAAAGCCATTATTGGACATCCCTAGTTTTAATGAGTCCCTTCTTTTGCAGTATATTTGATTAGTATTTATATTCGTAATCAGCCTGACCTCAGCCTTGATAAGAATCTTTCTGACTAACGCACGGTTTCATATCATCCAACAAGGTTTCAAATGTAAATAGGTTAGATATAATTATTGAATACCTAGTGGTTAGAGTGTCCGCCCTGAGATCGGTAGGTTGGAGTTCAAATCCCAGCCGAGTCATACCGAAGACTATAAAAATGGAACCCGTTTCCCTCCCTGCTTGACACTCAGCATCAAGGGTTGGAGTTGGGGGTTAAATCACCAAAATGATTCCCGGGCGTGGCGCCGCTGCTGCCCACTGCTCCCCAAGGGGATGGGTCAAATGCAGAGGACAAATTTCACCACATCTAGTGTGTGTGTGACAATCATTGGTACTTTAATCTTTAATCTTAATCAAATAAAATCAAGAGTACGATTTGGGAACAACAGCCACTCAGCCACCAAGTGGTAGGCCACGTAAACTGACAGAGAGGGGTCAGCGGATGCTGAAGCGCATAGTGCAAAGACTTTCTGCACAGTCAGTTGCTACAGAGCTCCAAACTTCATGTGACCTTCCAATTAGCCCACGTACGGTACGCAGAGAGCTTCATGGAATGGGTTTTCATGGCCGAGCTGCTCACCTAAGCCATACATCACCAAGTCCAATGCAAAGCGTGGGATGCAGTGGTGTAAAGCACGTCACCACTGGACTCTAGAGCAGTGAAGACGCCTTCTCTGGAGTGATGAATCACGCTTTTCCATCTGGCAATCTGATGGATCAGTCTGGGTTTGGAGGTTGCCAGGAGAACGCTACATTTTGGACTGCATTGTGCCAAGTGTGAAATTTGGTGGAGGAATTATGGTGTGGGGTTGTTTTTCAGGAGTTGGGCTTGGCCCCTTAGTTCCAGTGAAATTAACTTTAAATGCTCCAGAACACCAAAACATTTTGGACAAATCCATGGGATGGCACTTCAAGTTCATATGTGAGTAAAGGCAGGTGGCCAAATACTTTTGGCTATATAGTGTATGTTGGACGTTTTATCGAATGCATTTTTATTGATATAAATGACGTGTCTATAGTGATATACAATATATTGATATGGTTTTATCGCCCCGCCCTATTAGCAATAAGTAACTAATGCAATAAATGTAAGTACATATTATTACGTGGGAACTAACCTTGTCAGTAGTAACTTTTGTCAATAGCCCCAGAACTGCAAAAAAAACTAGAGGAGACAAAGCATTTTATTTATTTTTATTTTTCGCCATTTTAAACCTGTGTTTGTAGGAGCTTTGTAAATATACCTTGACCTGTTCAGGCCTCGAATTTTAACTTTTTATGGTCAGGCAAGTGTTGCCTTAAAGGAGGGCTCATATTTTAGGGCACCAAGGCAAGTTAGAAGGGAAAAAATTATTTTCTTTCGAGGCAGAATATATATATATATATATATATATATATATATATATATATATATATATATATATATATATATATATATATATATATATATATATATATATATGTATATGTATATGTTCATGCATGAGATCTAGGGCTGCCAATTATGGCCAAAGTAATAATTAAGATTATTGTTATCAATATTAAAATCATGATTACTGATTGTTAAGTAAAGCAGTGTTGGGGTGTGAACGTATTACCATCATGTTATTTGTAATGTCTAATAAAAAGACTATAGATAAATGTTATCCATATATTTATAGACAAATGTTAGGTTGTTTTATTCTTTAATAACATCAACATGTCAGTTTTTTGTCATTACATGATGCCTTTATCTCTATTGTTCCATCTTGATATAGAGAGTTTTTATTTTTATTTTTTTTTAAGTTATGTACATGTAGATGATGTATCGAGACGGATACATTATGAGTTTGAGCAGAAATATGTCATGTAGGAATTAACTATACACAATAACACATTAACAAAATGATGTCACATGAATTATTTTTGAAGTGACATGAAAAAAAAACACAATTCATGTAAAAAAACATGTTTACTTTTATGATATCAAAATAAAACACAAGCAGTTTGGCTAATGAAGATGAAGTCTAATAAACAAGCTTTGTTCTTCTCCAACGCCTCCTAGTGTTTCAGTACAACAGTTTGGCCAACACAAAAAACCCGGAGTGATCCCTCTCACATCGAATAAACAATCTTCACCGCCTGCATTCAATTCGATGAGATGACAAAACATTATAGCTAGTATTGATGTTATTTGAACACTGATACAGTTTGCAGTTAAATAAAGGAGGAGTGAACATCCCAGTAAACAAAGTAAAGACTTTATAAACAAGTTGTGACAACGTTCACGACACATCGCCTGCTGCAAAACATCAAATAGCTCAAATAACTCCTTGGCTGTGTACTTTTAGTGTGGGGACTAGTGTCTCCAATATTGTCCACACCTGTCTCCATCTAAACACAGCATTGCGCCCTTAAACGCATGATGGGAAGTGAGGGAAAATGACGGTAAACCAAGAGCTTGGCTCCGTTTACTCCGAGGGGAAATCTCCGCAGCAAAGTCTGTGTAGTTAGTCCGCCATGATTACAAGCCAAACACCGCTAGTGTGCATGCGCCTGACTTCCTGTTGCCGAAAATGCATTTATAAATGACAGTTTTTCGGTCATTAAAAAATTAAACGGTATTACTAAACGTCTGGAATTAGCGCAAATTATCATTATACCGTTTACTGTTACATCCCTCGTACATTAACAAGTAAAAAGTCAAGGGCGGTCACGGCATGTTCTTGCCGCAAATGTTGGTCAATTTTTTGGGCATTATGGCAAATGACGAGGGCGGTCGCGGCAAATGCAGCGGTAAAATTTGAGCGCTGCCTGTTGTGGTTACGTAAGGGTAATATATCCACAGGGTGATTAGAAGTTCCAAAAAATGCATTTATATTGCAACGCTGTATTGAAAACATGTAGGCAGAATATTGTGTCCACCCTGCTAAATAGGATAACATGAGTACTAGTTCTCAGAGAAATGAGCCTTTTAAAGTAAAAGCTGCTCTTTTTAAAGATGTTGCACATTATGCACAATCCCTATGTCAGACAAAACACACGTCTTCTTCGGTTCTGTGCGTCCTAAACTGTGTAAAACTGCTAAAAAGAGGCAGCTAACAATACAGGTAATAGGGATTAACCTATAAAGCCCTCTAAGAAACCTCCACCAAGGTTTTACATAAATGCTGTATGTCATGTAGTAACAGGCTCATTCATAAAATGTAATGCAGTGTTTTGCTCATTTCAAGCATTACAAATAATTCCTTTCCTGGGCACATTGATTTCACGGAGCGCATAGCAACGAACGCCACTTCTGCATTTTCTGTGTTTGCTGCCACTAATGGCAGATTTGGTAAGCTCCTTGGAGTGTTATCATGTAGCACTATTGCTAAACATGAACAGAATAATCCTCACTTCTCAGATAAAAAAAATGCTTCTTAGCGATGTTGCAGCAGTCCTATGCAGCAATCCACTTGTTGAGAGCCATATAGTATCAAGTTGGTAGTGTGACAACTTTCAAAGTTGACCAAGTTCTCGGCTTGGTGCCACAACCTTTTACTGTACATGCATGATTTATAATCTAGCATTAACTTTGACCAAGTCCCATTGTCCATGGACACTCTCTAATGCAGGGGTCCCCAATCTGTTTGACCCGGGGCCAGGTTATATATACAGTCGAGATCAAAAGTGTACATGGCTGTCTTGAGTTTCCAATCATTTCTACAACTCTTATTTTTTTTGTGATAGAGTGATTGGAGCACATAATTGTTGGTCACAAAAAACATTCATGAAGTTTGGTTCTTTTATGAATGTATTATGGGTCTACTGAAAATGTGAGCAAATCTCCTGGGTCAAAAGTATACATACAGCAATGTTAATATTTGCTTACATGTCCCTTGGCAAGTTTCACTCTAATAAGGCACTTTTGGTCCACAAGCTTCTAGTTGAATTTTTGACCACTCCTCTTGACAAAATTGGTGCAGTTCAGCTAAATTTGTTGGTTTTCTGACATAGACTTGTTTCTTCAGCATTGTTCACACGTCAGGACTTTGGGAAGGCCATTCTAAAACCTTAATTCTAGCCGGATTTATCCATTCCTTTACACTTTTGACGTGTGTTTGGGGTCATTGTCCTGTTGGAACACCCAACTGCGCCCAAGACCCAACCTCCGGGCTGATGATTTTAGGCAGTCCTGAAGAATTTGGAGGTAATCCTCCTTTTTCATTGTCCCATTTAACCTCTAAAGGCCTTAGTGGCCACATGCGTGGACAGCACCTTTTATTTCCAAAATTGCGTACACTACTGAATTGGGGTCTTATGCCGACATATGGACACGTATACTACTATCTAGTGGTGTCAGAAGAGTATAACATACAATGGAATTTGGAAAAAAAAATGTAAAAATAAAAATGTGCATGTCACTACACATGAAGTACACGTTTGTGCACTTATGGACTAAGTACATCATATTAAAATATTATTTTTAGTTTTTACTCTAATTAGGGTCCAATAAGCCCAAATAGCAAAGAGAAATAAAAAAAAGCATGTAAACAAACAGCTTAGGCCTTAAGAGGTTAAAGCACCAGTTCAATTGGCAGCAAAACAGGCCCAGAGCATAATACTACCACCACCATGCTTGACGGTAGGAATCGTGTTCCTGGGATTAAAGGCCTCACCTTTTCTCCTCCAAAATTATTGCTGGGTATTGTGGCCAAACAGCTAAATTTGTGTTTCATCTGACCACAGAACTTTCCTTCAGAAGGTCTTATCTTTGTCCATGTGATGTCAGATGAAACAAAAATTGACTTCAGTAAAACATTTAAAAAACCTTCTTGTATGACGTTCTGACTACAAAACTGCATTTGTATCCAAATATTTGGGTATTTTCTTAATTTTACACGGAAATAATAACCTTTGATTAATCATGGTTAATCACGGTTCAAGAGTGTGATTAATCTGATTTAAAAAATAATCACTTAATTAAGCATTTAGATCATAATGTAGCTATGCTATGCTAACGCACAAAATATTTCAAACATGAGTGAGCAGTGCTGTTTGTTTAAAGCCCCATTTATTTTTACTTAGTAGTGATGTTAGCATGTTAGCATTGTGTCAGAGAAAAAGCAGGTCTGCAAAAACAAAACTGTAAATGTATCTTAAAAACACTAAAATATGTATTTGTGTGCATTTTTTTTTTTTTTTTTACCTTTTGTTTATTTGTTCTTTCACTGCTGTCCCTGACTGCTATCAACCTGTTTTTCTCTCAGGTGTTTCTCCTTTGTCTTCTTCCCCACTTCCTCTTCCTGTCCTTCACTTCCTGCTTCAGGTCAGTCTTGAGCCTTGTTTTTGTTGTTGTTTTTACACCTTTTTCCCCCCTTTAAACCAGGGGTGTCCAAAGTGTGGTCCAGGGGGCCATTTGTGACCCGCTGCTTGTTTTTAATTGGCCCGCGACACATTTCAAAGAAAAATAAAAACATCCTTGATTAGACCATTAAATAAAAAATAAAAAAAATTTACATTTTGGGAGAAATCGTGTGTGAGTGCTGAAGTGTGTAAGCAAAAATTAAATGCTAATGTTAGCATGTAACAATTAAAATGTGTCAAGTATTAAGTCATATGATTATGAAGGGTACACATGTAAAATTGGCTAAAAGTGAAGTGAAGTGAAGTATATTTATATAGCGCTTTTCTCTAGAGACTCAAAGCGCTTAACATAGTGAAACCCATTATCTACATTTATGTCTTACCCAAGGACACGGCAGCAGTGGCTAGGTTTGAGCCAAGAACCCCCAAGTTCTAGGAACACCCGCTCTACCAACGGAGCCACAACGGCCGACGAAAAAATGAGCATGCTAATAATTACCATGTATCAAGTACCAAGTTACATGACTCTAAGTGTTCGGCTGCAAAGTAGGCTAAAAACGTTAGCATGCCAGTATGCTAAAATGCTAAGGTTATCATGCTAGCAAACTAGTGCTAGTTAACATGTGACAATCACCAAGTCATATTACTCTGCGCTGTTAAGGTTAACAATTAGATACAAAAAAAGTTAGCACGCTAATTTTAGCATGCTAGCAGTTAACATGTGACTTGTACCAAGTTATACAAGTCTGAGGTGTTCCGCTGCAAAATTGGCTGAAAAAAAAAATCTAGCACACTAAAATTAGCATGATGGCATACTAACGTTAATATGCTAACAGTTTGCATGTGTCGAGTACCAAGTTGTATGTGTCTGAGGCGTTTGGCTGCAAAATTGGCTAAAAGTTAGCAAATGCTGCCTGAGGCTTAGCCAATCAGTGGCTACCATCTGATTGTTTTGGTATATTTTTACTTCATTTGGTCATTGTTACGCGTGAAAATGCTTCATGTGGGACAATATTACGATGCTGTGTTAGCGATAACACAAAGCAAAGATATGGATGTGTTATTAGTTTTAGTGTATTTTATGTACAAAATGCATCAATGTGGCCTGCACATCTATTTATGCGGCCCTCGCTGCACAAGTTTGGACACCCCTGCGCTGTGTAGTATTTTTTATATGAAATAATGCAGTAACACATACACTATATTGCCAAAAGTATTTGGCCACCCATCCAAATGATGACAATCAGGTGTCCTAATCACTTGGCCCGGCCACAGGTGTATAAAATCAAGCACTTAGGCATGGAGACTGTTTCTACAAACATTTGTGAAAGAATAGGCCGCTCTCAGTGATTTCCAGCGTGGAACTGTCATAGGATGCCACCTGTGCAACAAATCCAGTCGTGAAATTTCCTCGCTCCTAAATATTCCAAAGTCAACTTTATTATAAGAAAAGTGAATAATTTGGGAACAACATCAACTCAGCCACCAAGTGGTAGGCCAGGTAAACTGACAGAGAGGGGTCAGTAGATGCTGAAGCGCATAGTGCAAAGACTTTCTGCACAGTCAGTTGCTACAGAGCTCCAAACTTCATGTGACCTTCCAATTAGCTCACGTACAGTACGCAGAGAGCTTCGTGGAATGGGTTTCCATGGCCGGACAGCTGGATCTAAGCCATACATCACCAAGTCCAATGCAAAGCGTGGGATGCAGTGGTGTAAAGCACGTCGCCACTGGACTCTAGAGCAGTGGAGACGCCTTCTCTGGAGTGATGAGTCACGCTTTTCCATCTGGCAACCTGATGGACCAGTCTGGGTTTGGAGGTTGCCAGGAGAACGGTACATTTTGGACTGCATTGTTCTGAGTCTTAAATTTGGTGGAGGAATTATGGTGTGGGGTTGTTTTTCAGGAGTTGGACTTGGCCCCTTAGTTCCAGTGAAAGGAACTTTGATTGCTCCAGGATACCAAAACATTTTTGGATAATTCCATGCTCTCAACCTTGTGGGAACAGTTTGGAGCGGGCCCCTTCCTCTTCCAACATGACTTCTTCAAAGCAAGGTCCATAAAAACATGGATGACAGAGTCTGGTGTGGATGAACTTGACTGGCCTGCACAAAGTCCTGACCTGAACCCGATAGAACACCTTTGGGATGAATTAGAACGGAGACTGAGAGCCAGGCCTTCTCCCCCAACATCAGTGTGTGACCTCACCAATGCGCTTTTGGAAGAATGGTGGACAATTCCTATAAACACACTGCGCAACCTTGTGGACAGCCTTCCCAGAAGAGTTGAAGCTGTAATAGCTGCAAAAGGTGGACCAACATCATATTGAACCCTATGGGTTAGGAATGGGATGGCACTTCAAGTTCATATGTGAGTCAAGGCAGGTGGCCAAATACTTTTGGCAATATAGGGATTATTTCGTATTATTTATGAATTAAAGCTACAGTATTCTCTTCCATTTTCTATAGTTCAGCTAGTTATTAGATGAGGCACATCAACAAGATTGTTGGTCACATGGTCATTCATAATTTTTACGACCTACTCAGTGGCCTAGTGGTTAGAGTGTCCGCCCTGAGATCGGTAGGTCGTGAGTTCAAACCCCGGCCGAGTCATACCAAAGACTATAAAAATGGGATTCATTACCTCCCTGCTTGGCACTCAGCATCAAGGGTTGGAATTGGGGGTTAAATCACCAAAAATGATTCCCGGGCGCGGCCACCGCTGCTGCTCACTGCTCCCCTCACCTTCCAGGGGGTGAACAAGGGGTCAAATGCAGAGGACACATTTCACCACACCTAGTGTGTGTGTGTGACAATCATTGGTACTTTAACTTTAACATTTAACTTAATTTACCAGCAACAACGTGAATGTAAATAAAAGTGTCCCACCCCCTGACAGTATCTTAGCCTCGTCTGAGACTGCCTGTCAGTTGACTTAAGCCGCGGTTGCATGCTCGCCATTGGCCATCGCCAATCAAATGGGCAAGCTGGAACCCTTAAAAGTCCTTTTTAAACCAAGAGTGAAACGCTGCGATCCCGTTCATGTGTTTGTGATTGTCCTTTATTGTCTTCACCATGGGAAAATTCTTCATGCCTGCTGCATTAAGGATGTCATATAAATGTGAAATTACAGCCGCGCTATTGATCTTGCCCTCTTATTGTGACATATCCGCCCTGCTCGTGGTTTACTGCGTTCATCAATAAGCACATATGAGGTCATACTTGTGGTCTTCTTTTAACAGTTGCAGACCCTCTTTGTACTTTTAAAATGACAATGGTGTTTTAGCCGCCTACAATCTAATGTGCATTTTTGTTATCAATAACATTTTTATGTGTAAAGGGTGGTCCTCGAATGCAGCAATGTATTGCCATTGTCATAAAAGTGTCCCTAAATGATTACAAAGCTCTATAAAATCACATTTTTGGTGAAGTTTAACATACAGCTGTGGTCAAAAGTTTACATACACTTGTAAAGAACATAATGTCATGGCTGTCTTGAGTTTGCAATCATTTCTACAATTCTTATTTTTTTGTGATAGAGTGATTGGAGCACATACTTGTTGGTCACAAAACACATTCATGAAGTTTGGTTCTTTTATGAATTTATTATGGGTCTACTGAAAATGTGAGCAAATGTGCTGGGTCAAAAGTATACATACAGCAATGTTAATATTTGCTTACATGTCCCTTGGCAAGTTTCACTGCAATAAGGCACTTTTGGTAGCCATCCACAAGCTTCTGCTTGAATTTTTGACCACTCTTCTTGACAAAATCGGTGCAGTTCAGCTAAATTTGTTGGTTTTCTGACATGGACTTTGTGGAGGGGGGCGTGGCCTGCGCACCTGCAGCGAAGCGGGGTGTGCCAGGACCGACTGCGAGATCAGTGGCAGGTGCGTAGATGGTCCACCTGGGTCTGCTTATCTAATCACCTGTCGCTCTGTTAAAAGGCAGCAGCTGGGGAGGAGAGAGGAGTGGGAGGTGGAGCTGCAGGGCGAACGAGAGAGAGAGAGAGGAAGAGACACTTGCTGAAAAGCCCAAACAAAAAGACTTTACTGAAAAATAAAACAGTGGTCTAAACCCTGAAAAGGAGCTGTCATGTCGGTGATTGGTGGTCCGAGGAACCCGGAGGAAAGAAACCTCCACAGACTTGTTTCTTCAGCATTGTACACACGTTTAAGTTAGACTTTGGGAAGGCCATTCTAAAACCTTAATTCTAGCCTGATTTATCCATTCCTTTACACTTTTGACGTGTGTTTGGGGTCATTGTCCTGTTGGAACACCCAACTGCGCCCAAGACCCAACCTCCGGGCTGATGATTTCAGGTTGTCCTGAAGAATTTGGAGGTAATCCTCCTTTTTCATTGTTCTATTTAAAGCACCAGTTCCATTGGCAGCAAAACAGGCCCAGAGCATAATACTACCACCACCATGCTTGACGGTAGGGAAGGTGTTCCTGGGATTAAAGGCCTCACCTTTTCTCCTCCAAACATATTGCTGGGTATTGTGGCCAAACAGCTACATTTTTGTTTTTATCTGACATCACATGGACAAAGATAAGCCCTTCTGGAGGAAAGTTCTGTGGTCAGATGAAACACAAATTTAGCTGTTTGGCCACAATACCCAGCAATATGTTTGGAGGAGAAAAGGTGAGGCCTTTAATCTCAGGAACACTATGCCTACCGACAAACATGGTGGTGGTAGTATTATGCTCTGGGCCTGTTTTGCTGCCAATGGAACTGGTGCTTTACAGAGAGTAAATGGGACAATTAAAAAGGAGGATAACCTCCAAATTCTTCAGGACAACCTAAAATCATCAGCCCGGAGGTTAGGTCTTGGGCGCAGTTGGGTGTTCCAACAGGACAATGATCCCAAACACACGTCAAAAGTGGTAAAGGAATGGCTAAATCAGGCTAGAATGAAGGTTTTAGAATGGCCTACCCAAAGTCCTGACTTAAACGTGTGGACAATGCTGAAGAAACAAGTCCATGTCAGAAAACCAACAAATTTAGCTGAACTGCACCAATTTTGTCAAGAGGAGTGGTCAAAAATTCAAGCAGAAGCTTGTGGATGGCTACCAAAAGTGCCTTATTGCAGTGAAACTTGCCAAGGGACATGTAAGCAAATATTAACATTGCTGTATGTATACTTTTGACCCAGCAGATTTGCTCACATTTTCAGTAGACCCATAATAAATTCATAAAAGAACCAAACTTCATGAATGTTTTTTGTGACCAACAAGTATGTGCTCCAATCAATCTATCACAAAAAAATAAGAGTTGTAGAAATGATTAGAAACTCAAGACAGCCATGACATTATGTTCTTCACAAGTGTATGTAAACTTTTGACCACGACTGTATATGGCTGATAGTTTGCACATTCTTGTAGTTGACTCAAAAAGAATGCGTGTGTTTTCGGCTCATGTCGCACATGACAAACCGCAGCTCAACAACTACAGTAAAAGAAAAAGTCAAATGAAAGCAAATGATAATGCAGCATTCATGGAAATTTAGTCATCTGCTGGTTTTTCCCCTGTTGGGTTTCGCTTCCTTATATTGCCGTTCGCAGCGTGCTGATGAATATATTGATAACTTTAGTGCAAAATGTCAAGTTAATGAATCATATTTATGGTTTTTATGTTGAGGCCTGCATATATATTTTTAATTAGCAGCAAATCATATGAAATGATTTAAAGAGTGGCCAAAGAGAATCATTTTAATAATAGTAAAATATAGTAATATTGTAATCCTAACATTTTAAAATCTAAAATAATATTTTATATTATATAGTACCTACAATACATATTTTGTTGTTTTTTTTTGTTAAAATTACAGGGGTGTACAACTCGTAATAATACATTTATATGAATATAAATATATATAGCCACATGTTAATGTTACACAATTGGTTATTATGCGTTTTTTTGTATAAATCGATGGATAAACTACTTTGAAATCATTAATTAAGGTGACAAGCAGATATTTTATTATGTGTATTTATTTTACAAAAAAAAATTTATACGGTAGTAAATAAAATTTTGCATTAACAGGTAATATTAAAAAATTGAAGTGAAGTGAATTACATTTTATATAGCGCTTTTTCTCAAGTGACTCAAAGCGCTTTACATAGTGAAACCCAATATCTAAGTTACATTCAAACCAGTGTGGGTGGCACTGGGAGCAGGTGGGTAAAGCGTCTTGCCCAAGGACACAACGGCAGTGACTAGGATGGCGGAAGCGGGGATCGAACCTGCAACCCTCAAGTTGCTGGCACGGCCGCTCTACCAACCGAGCTATACCGCCCCTATTAAATATATAAATTATACAATTGCATGCAGTACATGGATTTTTCTGTTACATGCATGCTTTATTGACACAAATGATTTCACGGGCCACATAAAGGCAATCTATCCAACTTTATTCATGCAACACTTTTCATGCATAGACAAATTATGACACAAAGTGATTGAGACCAATAAAAAAAAAGAAGATAAGAAAACACGCACACACACACACACACACACACACACACACACACACACACACACACACACACACACACACACACACACACACACACACACACACACACACACAACATTATTGCTAAAAAGCATTGAGACGAAATTAACACATTTAAAATAATGTAAACACATTTTAAAATATATGTAGAATTAAAATATCAATAATACTTGAAAAAAAAACATAACATTTTGAAAATACGAGCAGTAATAATAGCAATAAATACAATAGAAAATAACAGAATAAAAAATAGGAAACTAAGAAGAGTTAAAAATGTTCAGGAAAAGTTTGATTACAAACGTGTGTGTTTAATCTATTTTTAAATACCAATGCTCTCTGCAGTCCTGAGGCTCTCTTGCTCTCTTAAAAGTTTGGTGTCAGAGGACCTCAGGATCCACAAGGGTCCATTTGGTAAAAGCAGCTCAGATAACAAGATAATGATATCCTGTAACTTTCAAATCTACCCTGAAGCGACCACTTTAACCAATATGTAATGATTGTACAATTATTTTTGGGAATAGCAGAGAGCATTACTATATTCTAGATGACAGGAAATAAAAGTGTGCATTAGCACCTCCGTTAGCACCTATGTTTTCAAGATGCTAAAAAAAGTTTTTTTATATGTGGGATAAAAGTCAGCTCAGAGTCAAAAATCACACCCAAGTAAAAGTTTATTTTTTTGGCTTTCAGGACGTATAACTAAAGCTTCTTTTTTTGTCCCGGTTGACTTGTAGGAAATTCCCTATTATCCTTGACTTGATGTCTAATATGCAGTTAAAATAGGTAACTATTGGTCCTGTGTCATCAGGAGACACAACAATGTGTATCATCAGGAGACACGGCAATGTGTGTCATTAGGATACACAACAGTGTGTGTCATCAGAAGACACAGCAATGTGTATCATCAGGAGACACAGCAATGTGTATCATCAGGAGACACAGCAATGTGTGTCATTAGGAGACACAACAATGTGTGTCATCAGAAGACACAGCAATGTGTATCATCAGGAGACACAACAACATGTATTATCAGGAGACACAGCAATGTGTATCATTAGGAGACACAACAATGTGTGTCATCAGGAGACACAGCAATGTGTGTCATCAGGACACATCAATGTGTGTCATCAGGAGACAACAATGTGTATCATTAGTAGACAACAATGTGTATCATCAGGAGACACAGCAATGTGTATCATCAGGAGACACAACAATGTGTGTCATCAGGAGACAAAACAATGTGTGTGATCAGAAGACAAAAAAACATGTATCATCAGGAGACACAGCAATGTGTATCATCAGGAGACACAGCAGTGTGTATCATCAGGAGACACAACAATGTGTATCATCAGGAGACACAACAATGTGTATCATCAGGAGACACAACAATATGTGTCATCAGGAGACAACAATGTGTATCATTAGTAGACACAACAATGTGTATCATCAGGAGACACAACAACGTGTATCATCAGGAGACACAACAATGTGTATCATCAGGAGACACAGCAATGTGTGTCATCAGGAGACACAACAATGTGTATCATCAGGAGACACAGCAATGTGTGTCATCAGGAGACACAACAACGTGTGTCATCAGGAGACACAACAATGTGTGTCATCAGGAGACACAACAATGTGTGTCATCAGGAGACACAGCAAGGTGTATCATCAGGAGACACAGCAATGTGTATCATCAGGAGACACAACAATGTACATCATCAGCGTCACTGTGCAATGACGTCCCAGGGACGCAGCAGGTTTAAAAGAATGGGACCTAAAATTGATCCTTGGGGAACCCCACGCCTTATTGCATGTGTTCCTGAGGAACATGTGTCTATACTTGCATTAAAACAGAGAACGGGACCAGTTCAAAATTATTAAAAATATTTAATAAAATCTACTCTACTGTATCAAAAAGTGTCAGAACCAACACTGTGAGATTGTTATGATCTAAATTCAACCTGAAGTCGTTTAAAATCTTTAAAAGTGCTTTAAAAGAACATGTTTTCTTCCATTTTTAGTTGACATTCAAAATGTTGTCAATCATTCAAAAAATATGTTTCTAGATCTTAATCCCCAAATGTAATTTGGAAAATGTGTGTGAAAAATGTTTAAAATGTAATGTAATATCATATAATAGAATTAAATAATTATGAACACATTTCTGTTCTGTTTGGTTGACATCAATAATCAAAAATTTGCAAAGTACTAAACAAGATAAACAAACTACAAACATAATTAAACAATCACTTACTGTACATCTCACTGGGATGCCGACTGATATCTTCCCGTTTACATAATAATAATAATAATAATAATAGAGCGCTTTACATTGAGTAAACGTCCTCAAAGTGCTACAGTGTATTAAAAAAATAAAAAATAAAAAGATAGTAAAAAAATAAAAATAAAATAAAAACTAGAACAGCCAAATAGCTAAAACTAGTATGCATATATCCAAAAAAAGGCTTTTTTAAAAAGAAGGGTTTTTAAGCCTTTTTTAAAAACATGCACAGTCTGTGGTGCCCTCAGGTGGTCAGGGAGGGCGTTCCACAGACTGGGAGCAGCGGAGCAGAAAGCCCAGTCTCCCAGTGTTCGTAGTTTTGTCCTCAGAGGTTGGAGGAGGTTAGAAGAATTAACATGAAGAATTGATCCTAATCCTCAAACAGGATTATTTTTTTATGTGAATAATATAAATATTTTTCTCATTTGAAAAAAAAAGAAGCATTTAGGAATGTGTTCACTAAATAATAAGTTGTCATGACAATGCAATGAAAGTCTGTCCCGCTTCTTCCCCACAGTGGATGGCGAGCATGTAGGCTCACTGGGGTCCGAGGGAGAGGACGAGGTGGGCCTCTGGGGCCTGGAGTCCCAGGACTACCAGGAGAGCCTGGGCAAGACCAGCCAGACTCCCAGCGAGGGCACGGAGGAGCCCGACAGCCCCGCCCTCTCCGTGCAGACGCCTGGCCTCAGTCCGGGCAGCGGCGGCAGGAAATTCTGGGCCCAGGTGGAGCAGGAAGTGGAGGCCACAGACGACGGCGGTGGTGTGGCCTCTGGCGGCGACAGGGAGGAGGAGCAGGGATCAGTGAGGATGCACTGTAAGTTGACAGTAAATCACTGGAAGTTGACAATAAATCTAACTTGTATGGAGGCCAGGAACCGCACATGTGGGCGCTTGTACGTAAAATAGTGCTGCGTCGCAGACTCTCACACATAAATACCACAGTGGACTTTTTATGAGAAACAAGAATAGTGGTAGGTACAATGGCTCTAGATGCATTTTTGCCTCATTCCTGTAAGAATCCTGCGTGTGACTGGAACATCAGGAAGTGGGGTTTGGTCATTTATCCAGGACTAGTTACAGTGTGCTCAAACAACCAGCAGGTAGCATCTGTGAACAAATAGTACTGTATCATCTCTTTCTCTTTTGGACTTATCGGGTCGCCTAAATGCCATTCTTCATACATTCTTCACTCACGCTTGAAGTGAGGGATGAGGCGAAAACTAATCTAGACGAACTGTAAGCTTACATACCACAATGCTGCAGTATTCTCCCCTGCTTTTTCAGATACAATTACTATTTTTTTAATAGAAAAAATGTTGTGTACAGATGGAAGGAGGCGGCACAGACAGTGAGTGATGTCGTTTAGCTCTAGATTTATTTATATACATACGAAATATATATAACAAATAATAATATGAATAAACAAGGGACATGGAGTGTGACAAATCCAAATAGTGTGTGTGTGTGAGACTATGTGTGGAGATTAGCTGTAGAGTGTTACCGGAGTGTTGAGCGAGAGGCAAGTCCAAAAGGGGCAGGGCAGGCTCGTAGATCCGAGAGACAGGCAGGAAGTCGGGGGCGATAGAGAGGCGTCAAAACGTTCGTGTCCAGGCGGGAGGTCGGGATCCAAGAGGCAGCCAGAGAACCAGAGGGGAACACAGGGGAAGACGAGACACACAGCTCGTCACGCAGGAACGAAGGGTTGCTGCAAGATACGACAAGGGGGACACGGGACCAATCAAACACGAAGAGGGAGAAACAGAGAGAGAGAGTATATCATAGAGCTAGACAGGTTAAGCTTACTGTACAGGACAGGTAGCTACGTTCTGGCGCGGGATAGCGGGTTGTGCAGGCTTATGAAGGCGGTCCTCTGATCAGCACCAGGTGCGCTGATTGCTGGTGATTGATTGCAGCCGCTTGCTGCAGCAGGACTGACACGCGCCTGGCGCGGTCCTGGAAGTGCGCTCTGGAAGCGCACAGATGAGTGCGCATGCGCATTGACAGTATGGACATATTCCAGATGTCCTATAACTGGAACCACAAGAACACAGAGATCAAAAGTCAAGGGAGGTTGGAGGGGGGAACTGGTGGTGGCTCGCCGACCGAAATGTCCCCGAATCCACCGGGGACGAGTCGGGTGGCGGAGGCGGCGAGTAGAATGCCGCTGCAGCTGGCGAGGCGGACGACCATGTGACAAAAAACTCACTTTTTACAACATCGCATCAAACATGTAGACTACATCAGTACATAACTACATCTTAGAATATAATAGAATAGAAAGTACTTTATTGATCCCTGGGGTGAATTCAGTCTTCCATACCATTCTGCGACTGACTTGTTGCCAGGCAGAATTCATTGGAATCAGCAATGACAAGAAGTCAGACAAGGAAACTTTATTTCTACACATATGACAATTAAACCACACAAAGGAGTACGTCTACTCATTGCCAGAAACATTTATATGACGATGAATAATGACATGATAATAACGTTGCCATTAAAACATGCTTTTAACAAAAACAGTAAATTACATTATATATATATATATATATATATATATATATATATATATATATATATATATATATATATATATATATATATATATATATATATATATATAAGAATGTATGTGTATATAATTGTATATATATATAATAGGGCTGCAACAACTAATCGATTAAATCGATTAAAATCGATTATAAAAATAATTTCAGATTAATTTAGTCATCGATTCGTTGGATCTATGCTATGTGCATGCGCAGAGGCTTTTTAAAAAAAAATATATATATATATTTTTTTATAAACCTTTATTTATGTACTGCAACATTTACAAACAGCTGAGAAACAATAATCAAATAAAGTATGGTGCCAGTATGCTGTTTTTTTTCAATAAAATACTGGAAAGGATAGAAATGTAGTTTGTCTCTTTTATCCGATTATTAATTGATTAATCGAAGTAATAATCGATTATCAAAATAATCGTTAGTTGCAGCCCTAATATATATATATATATATATATATATATATACATATATATATATATACACTACCGTTCAAAAGTTTGGGGTCACATTGAAATGTCCTTATTTTTGAAGGAAAAGCACTGTACTTTTCAATGAAGATAACTTTAAACTAGTCTTAACTTTAAAGAAATACACTCTATACATTGCTAATGTGGTAAATGACTATTCTAGCTGCAAATGTCTGGTTTTTGGTGCAATATCTACATAGGTGTATAGAGGCCCATTTCCAGAAACTATCACTCCAGTGTTCTAATGGTACAATGTGTTTGCTCATTGGCTCAGAAGGCTAATTGATGATTAGAAAATCCTTGTGCAATCATGTTCACACATCTGAAAACAGTTTAGCTCGTTACAGAAGCTACAAAACTGACCTTCCTTTGAGCAGATTGAGTTTCTGGAGCATCACATGTGTGGGGTCAATTAAACGCTCAAAATGGCCAGAAAAAGAGAACTTTCATCTGAAACTCGACAGTCTATTCTTGTTCTTAGAAATGAAGGGTATTCCACAAAATTGTTTGGGTTACCCCAAACTTTTGAACGGTAGTGTATGTATATATATATATATATATATATATATATATATATATATATATATATATATATATATATATATATATATATATATGTATGTATGTATGTATGTATGTATGTATGTATGTATATATATATATATATATATATATATATATATATATATATATATATATATATATATAATATATATATATACGTTAGGTCAGGAAAAAACACAGAGGCTATATCATCTCTACAAGCCTGTTTCGCAGGTTTTTCCTGATGTGCAGGGAAACCTGCGAAACAGGCTTGTAGGGATGATATAGCCTCTGTGTTTTTGCCTGACCTAGCGTATATTCCGCTCTACCCCGGTATTGATCACTGTATAAGGGATAAACCACAGAAACCTACACACATATATATATATATATATATATATATATATATATATATATATATATATATATATATATATATATATATATATATATATATATATATATATATATATATATATATATATATATATATATATATGTACTGTATATATATACAGTTTATATATAAAGCCGGCCTATTGAACTGGCGGCCTACGGGCCACATCTGGCCTGCTAAAGCTTTTATTTTGGTAATAGGCTTGATGAAACCATTAAAAATGGGGTTGATCATGTATGCAGTAGTCCCGCCACCCCACAGGGGGCAACACTGATGCATATGTGTCACAATGAAACAGCACTCGGGTGAGTAGAAGAAAACTACTCATTCAACCCCGGAAAAAACAACCAAAATAAATTGCAAAACTCTGACATTTAACAACGACTAGACAACAAAGTAAGAATGTTGTGCCCTGAGCAAGTGCTCAAGTCATTGTTTCCTGGTGGACCTTTTAAATTACGGACACATTGAAGCAGCAACAATGGTAGAAATCCCAGCGTGTAATCTTCAACACAAAACTTGGTCAGACATTTATAAGTTGATATCATTTGTGCATAAATATATTTAGTTTGTTTTGTATATAAATTGCTGACTTTGTGGTGTCTTTTGTATTCGCAGTTGTGTTATTTTTTTGTGTGTGAAAGTAACAATTAAACCTCTTTTAATAGATGTATTGCTAAATTTGACCATTAGAGGGTAACAACGCTAATAGTGATAAGTCACGTACAATGTTTGATGTGTGAATGTTGTGTAATTTCTATATGTGTACACTTTTGTAGTTTATTGTAGGAATACATTAACAATAAACTTTTTATTCATGTAAAATGGACATTAGTTATGTAAAATACACAAGGACGTTATACTTTGGTTATGTTTACTTTATGTTTATGTTTTCAGTCTTACAAAACTAAATGACGTAAAGAAAGAAAAACAAGGAAGGAAAATAATTCAAAAGAAACATCAATCCTTAACAAAAACTGGAGCTTCTTTTTCTTCATACTGTTAACTAGCTGCACACGCTGGAAACGAGTAGCGAGGGCAGAATAATGAATTTATTGACAGTGCAGTGTGAAAGCCGATGGGTTTACTTTGCAATTAAGTAAAATCCTACCCTTGAAAGGGGATTAAATAAGCTTTGCTTCTTCCTACTCCTTTTTGGACATGTAATGAGAAATGGAACTGTGTATATCTGATGACATGCTGACGTTGTATACATGTTCGAAATAAACGGAAACAGAACAGAACAGTCTCAAAGGAATATAACCTGACGAAACATCCGCATTTCGATATCCGGCCCCTGAGCCCTTGGGCTCTTAAACCTGAGGCCCTCTTCATTATGTAGTTGAATATCCCTGATATATATGTACTTGTATACATACATATGTATTAGAAATGGCAATAGCAGAAGATGCATATGCATGTGAGAGGATAGAGAAAATGAAAGAACCTATTAAATACAATGGCGGACTCGCGCAATTGTTCTTGGGTAAAACCATACCATATATGGATAATCCGCTGGCATTACCAATGGGAAAAATGTCACAAATTGGGCAAATTTTAAGTGGTTCGTTTTTTTGATTGTTTTATAAATATCTCCGTCATGCCTCCGTGGTTTGGTTTCGGGACTCATGCAGATACCAAATACACAAAAACAAGTTCCAATAGTTAAGAAAAGTTGGTTCTGCATAAAAGATCCCCTTTAAAAAAGCCATCATTATGTTGTGAGAATCAAGTTCTTGACTAGAAAAAAGTACAATTTTAACTTTTTCATTTTTAATGTGGTGTCATTATTATTAATGTAGTTTTTGAAGAAAAATGTCAATTAGAAAAAAGCAAGATAGAAAACAACCATAATACATCGAGATAAAAGACAATTGTGAATATTTTAAATCGTCCAGGTCGGTTTTTTTGTTGTTGTTGATTTGTTTTTGGATTTTTTTTTAGCAGACTTTATGAGTTCATTGGCAGGATGAAGTTGTGTGGTTTTTTTGGGTGGGAGTAACTATTTTAAAAAATTATAATATTATTAGAATAAAGTAGTATTTAGTGAGAAAAAGTCTTAATATTTTGACTGTAAATATGTGTTTTTCAACAAAATAAGTCATATTTCAACAATTAAATTCTTTTAAGCAAAACGTTGTCACGTTATCTTGTAAAAATGACAATTGAGGGTCTAAATGTCGACATAAATTTTGTCCATTACGACTTTTATTTTTGTCAATTGAGAGTTTTTCTCAGTTTGCTCAAAATATGACTATGACCATTTTTTCCTCTGCAATCTGTGTTTTCTATTATTGGGACTTTGTCCTCAACAGTCTTTATCTTAACTGCGCTGCACATTTTCTCTCATAATAATTAGAATTTTTTTGTAAATTGCTACTTTGTTTGTTAAATGCTGCAGCGCTCGAATTTTACCGCGGCATTTTCCGCGACCACTCTCGTCATTTGCCGTAATGCCCAAAAAATGAGAACATGCCGTGACCGCCCTTGACTTTTTACTTGTTAATGTACAAGGGATGTAACAGTAAACGGTATAATGATATTTTGCAATACAGTAATTCCAGACGGTTAGTAATACCGTTTAAAGGCCTACTGAAATTATTATTTTTTATTTAAACGGGGATAGCAGATCCATTCTGTGTCATACTTGATCATTTCACGATATTGCCATATTTTTGCTGAAAGGATTTAGTATAGAACAACGACGATAAAGTTCGCAACTTTTGGTCGCTGATAAAAAAAAGCCTTGCCTATACCGGAAGTAGCGTGACGTCACAGGAGGTAGGATTCCTCACAATTCCCGTTGTTTACAATGGAGCGAGAGAGATTCGGACCGAGAAAGCGACGATTACCCCATTAATTTGAGCGAGGATGAAAGATTCGTGGATGAGGGACGTTAGAGTGAAAAACTAGAGCGGCAGTGCAGTGTGTATCTTTTTTCGCTCTGACCGTAACTTAGGTACAAGGTTTCATTGGATTCCACACACTCTCCTTTTTCTATTGTGGATCACGATTTGTATTTTAAACCACCTCGGATACTATATCCTCTTGAAAATGAGAGTCGAGAACGCGAAATGGACATTCACAGTGACTTTTATCTCCACGACAATACATCAGCGAAGCTCTTTAGCTACGGAGCTAACGTGATAGCATCTGGCTCCAATGCAGATAGAAACAAAATAAATAAATCCCTGACTAGAAGGATAGACAGAAGATCAACAATACTATTAAACCATGGACATGTA
>NC_084756.1:9042772-9151614 GCF_033978785.1 Entelurus aequoreus | reverse complement strand
CTAGAATATCAACTGTTGCAAAGCTGTGTCATTAACACTCACAAGTATAAAACTACTTTTTTAAAGTAATCATTTCTTATTTCAAGCATGAAAAAAAAAATCATGACTTTGACACAACTGTGTCTCATAATTAAAACAGATGACAGCCAAATGGACTTTGCTGTTTTATTTTCAATGAAACAATAGAAAAAATATGTACTCATATAGTAGTACAGTTGGCACAGTACAGTAAACTGACAGTTAATATTTAAACATTTCACATGTGACATTTCTAACAATTCTGAACAGAAATAGTTCATGCACATTCAGAAAATTCTTCAAAATTACAATTAAAAAATGTTTGGCCGGGGGCCAGGCTGTATATATGTGCACTAATTGACTGAAAGAGCATGCACTTGGCGTGATGATGTCATGTTATCGATGGAAAAATGCATTTTTAGACCATATGATTTGCCTGAGCAGCTAGGAGACCCCGAGAGTAACAAGCGGTTGCCTTATTGCCTTTCCATTAAGAACAATAAACTAGTTTTTAGTATAAGTTTGCTGGTTTCAAGAAATGTAATGCCGAGCGCATATCATTATGTCAAGATAATGGCACTAGCATTTACTTCATTTAAGAATATTTTTCAACATATTGAGCAAAAAGGTCTCCTTTTTTTTCTACCAAGAAAAGTGTACTTGTTATTAGTGAGAATATACTTATTTTAAGGTATTTTTGGGTTCATTGAAGTTGGCTAATTTTACTTGTTTTGGAAAGTCTTGACAAGCCAAATTTTCTTGTTCTATTGGCAGATAATTTTGCTTAGTTCAAATAAAATACCCCTCATTTTTGTATTTTTTTTTTCTTGTTTTTGAACACTGACTTTTTGCAGTGTGGTTGGAGACCACTGGTCTATACGACAGGATGTAAGCACTTTACTTTCTAAAGACTTACGATAGGGGTGTGTCAGACTTGTTTCCATCGAGGGCCACATTGAGGTGCTCATTCAGTGGCCTAGTGGTTAGAGTGTCCGCCCTGAGATCGGTAGGTCGTGAGTTCAAACCCCGGCCGAGTCATACCAAAGACTATAAAAATGGGACCCATTACCTCCCTGCTTGGCACTCAGCATCAAGGGTTGGAATTGGGGGTTAAATCACCAAAAATGATTCCCGGGCGTGGCCACTGCTGCTGCTCACTGCTCCCCTCACCGCCCAGGGGGTGAAACAAGGGGATGGGTCAAATGCAGAGGACAAATTTTACCACACCTAGTGTGTGTGTGACAATCATTGGTACTTTAACTTTAACTAATGAAGAAACATGTAAGTCAAAGATCCTCTATACAACAGGAGCGCGTTGCTGTTTTTAAAGCTGAGCTGCGAAAACAGTAATCAAAGATCCTTTATATAAAATAAGGGTGCTCTGTTGTCTTAAATACCTGCTGCAAATCAATGCCATCCATCCATTTTCTACCACGTGTCCCTTTCCGGGGTCGCATAGATCCTTTATATGACAGAAGCGCTCTTTTTTTAAGGACCTAATTGCAAATATTTGTCAAAGATCCTCTCAATGACAGAAGTACTCTGCTTTTTTTAAGGACCGTATGAGCGAGCGGCTGTTTATATGAACTTACTGCAAAAGCATGTCAAAGATCCTCTATATAAAAGGAGTGTGTTGTGCTCTTCAAAGTGAGCTTCAAAAACACTAATTAAAGATCCTCTATGTAGAAGAGTGCTCTGTTGGTTTTTTTAGATGTTCTGCAAATCCACGTCAAAGATACTTTATATGACAAAAGCACTCTGCTCTTTATTAAAGACCTGAGATTGGCTCCAGCACCCCCCGCCGCGTCCCTGAAAGGGGCAAGCAGTAGAAAATGGATCAATGAATGGATAAAAATGTTGATCAAAGATCCTCTATTTGACAGGAGCATGATGCTATCTTTAAATGAGCTGCAAAAACACTAATCAAATATTCTTTATATACACTATATTGCCAAAAGTATTTGGCCACCTGCCTTGGCTCACATATGAACTTGAAGTGTCATCCCATTCCTAACCCATAGGGTTCAATATGATGTGGGTCCACCTTTTGCAGCTATTACAGCTTCAACTCTTCTGGAAGGCTGTCCACAAGGTTGCAGAGTGTGTTTATAGCAATTTTCCACCATTATTCCAAAAGTGCATTGGTGAGGTCACACACTGATGTTGGTGGAGAAGGCCTGGCTCTCAGTGTCTGTTTTAAGTCATTCTAAATGTATTTTATCAGGTTCAGGTCAGGACTCTGTGCAGGCCAGTCAAGTTCATCCACACCAGACTCTGTCATCCATGTCTTTATGGACCTTGCTTTGTACACTGGTGCACAGTCATGTTGGAAGAGAAAGGGGCCCGCTCCAAACTGTTCCCACAAAGTTGGGAGCATGGAATTGTCCAAAATGTTTTGGTATCCTGGAGCATTCAACGTTCCTTTCACTGGAACTAAGGGGCCAAGCCCAACTAATGAAAAACAAAACCGCACCATAATTCCTCCTCCACCAAATTTCACACTCGGCACGAAATGTAGCGTTCTCCTGGCAACCTCCAAACCCAGACTGGTCCATCAGATTGCCAGATGGAAAAGTGTGATTCATCACTCCAGAGAAGGCGTCTCCACTGCTCTAGAGTCCAGTGGTGACGTGCTTTACACCACTGCATCCCACGCTTTGCATTGGACTTGGTGATGTATGGCTTAGATGCAACTGATCGGCCATGGAAACCCATTCCATGAAGCTCTCTGCGTACTGTACGTGGGCTAATTGGAAGGTCACATGAAGTTTGGAGCTCTGTAGCAACTGACTGTGCAGAAAGTCTTTGCACTATGCGCTGACCCCTCTCTGTCAGTTTACGTGGCCTACCACTTGGTGACTGACTTGCTGTTGTTCCCAAACTCTTCCATTTTTTAATAAAAAAGCCGACAGTTGACTTTGGAATATTTAGGAGTGAGGAAATTTGACGACTGGATTTGTTGCACAGGTGGCATCCTATGACAATTCCACGCTGGAAATCACTGAGCTCCTTCTTTCACAAATGTTTGTAGAAACAGTCTCCATGCCTAAGTGCTTGATTTTATACACCCGTGGCCGGGCCAAGTGATTAGGACACCTGATTCTGATCAATTGGATGGGTGGCCAAATACTTTTGGCCACATAGTGTATGTTGTCTTTAAGGACCTACTGCAAATCCATATCAAAGATCCTTTATATATATATATAAGAATAGCTCTGCAAATGTTAAAGATGAACTGCAAAAACGCTGGTCAAAGATCCTTTATATGACATGAGTGCGCTGCGTTTTAAGGACATAATGATAGACGTATGTGTCAAAGATCCCCTATGTAACAGGAGCATTCTTACTAACAAAGGGGGTCAAAGATCTGAGAGTTTTCTGGTGCTTTTCGGAATCTGTTGTGAGTCACTCCCCAGTTTATAACTGAACTTATTATGTCACCGATGGGCTGGACTTGGCTCCCTGACCACCAGTTGAATATTTGGCCTAAGCGGACTTGGTGTGACCACAAGTGTCTCCGTGCTGCTCTGAGAAGAAGAAAACAGAAGAAATCCAGCATGGAGAAGACCATGGACATAAGAATGAAGTCATGTTATTGAAGAACTTCTTCTATGTTCCTGCTCATGACACATATTTGATGTGATGACAAATTACACGCACACCAGACCTGATGTTTCTCTATTTGGAAAAATCACAACATGACATTGTGTTCAAACTTTAGTCCTGCTGCTGCAGGTCAAGTACTTCTTCAGGGTTTATTCAAAATGCTTAGATATTTTCATTAAATACTGCAATGAACTATATATACATATACACACACACACACACACACACACACACACACACACACACACACACACACACACACGCACACACACAAGTATATAGTCGTGGTCAAAAGTTTACATACAAGTCACGTCGGGGTCGCATTTTACTGCGTGGTTGTTCTCCCAGGATGCAGATGGACAACTTTGGACCAAGCGTGCAGGTAGGAGATGATTTATTGTCCATAAATCATACACAGTCAATACAAACAGACAGAAAACAAAGAAGACGTGTGACATAGCACAGGAATCAAAAAGCATAATCACCAGAATTTATCAACCGTAACTGTTGCTTGTAGCAAATAACAAAGCCAGACAGAGTGTGGCGCACAACGTGAATAAATAGCTCTCTGATTACTGCCCGGCAGCAGGTGAGCGTGCCGAACACTAATCAGAGGCAGGTGAAACCAATCAGCTCCCATGGTAACCAAAAGCAACCCAGGGGTGCACAAAACAGGAACTAAGTGAGTCCAAAACTAAACATAATATGACTAAACAAAGCATGATCCGGACCACGGATCATGAAAGTATCCCCCCTAAAGGACAGATTCCAGATTTCCCCAGAATACCACAAAAAAAAGACTAAGTTCAAGAGTCAGGGGAAGGCGGAGGGAGGACTTGGTGGTGGGTCGCCAGGCTAAGTGTCCCCGAATACATCGAGGACAAGTCAAGTGGCGGCAGCAAGTGGAACGACGCTGCAGTAGGTGAGGCGGGCGACCATCCGTGGCCGTTCAGAAGGTGGACGCGAGTGGCACCAGAATCTCAGCAGCCTCTGAGTCCTACGCCCAAGTTGTGGGCGTCGTTGCTGTCTGCGCCAAGGGCGTCCATTAATTGGCCACTGAAGTCTTATCTATGTCCAGGTGATGTCAGATGAAACAAAAATTAAACTTTTTGGCCACAATACCCAACAATATGTTTGGAGGAGAAAAGGTGAGGCCTTTAATCCCAGGTACACCATGCCTGCCGTCAAGCATGGTGGTGGTAGTATTATGCTCTGGGCCTGTTTTGCTGTCGATGGAACTGGTGCTTTACAGAGAGTAAATGGGACAATGAAAAAGGAGGATTACCTCCAAATTCTTCAGGACAACCTAAAATCATCAGCCCGGAGGTTGGGTCTTGGGCGCAGTTGGGTGTTCCAACAGGACAATGACCCCAAACACACGTCAAAAGTGGTAAAGGAAAGGCTAAATCAGGCTAGAATTAAGGTTTAAGAATGGCCTTCCCAAAGTCCTGACGTGTGGACAATGCTGAAGAAACAAGTCCATGTCAGAAAACCAACAAATTTAGCTGAACTTCTCCAATTTTGTCAAGAAGAGTGGTCAAAAATTCAAGCAGAAGCTTGCCAGCCATGTAAATAAGCAATTCAGAGTCCAGCAAGACCCACAATGCAATGCGTTTTCATATCACACTTTCATGTTTCCTCGATGGGAAGATGGGATAAATCCAAAAGAGAAAGAGATGATACAGTATTATCTACCAAACCCCACTTCTTAATGCTTCCGTCACATGCATGATTTTCACAGGAATGAGACAAAAACTAACCCCGACCGATTGTAGTTGAGGTGAAGGTCGTATCAGTGCTTTTTGTAGCTAATAAATGATGACAGATTTGTGGTTTGGTGCACATTTATTTATTTATTCAGGATAATACACATTGATGAACAATCTGATTTACAGATTGTAAAAAAACCAGATATAGCAAAATTGCTCTTTTACATCCGTAGTCCCAGGACATTGTTAAAAAAACACAAGCGTACATGAAGGTAGCAAGAGAAATTCCTAAAGGACTCTGATTATAACACATAGAAAACCATAGACTGAAATATCCCAGTGCTTGCTCGCAGACATCCGCCTGTAGTTAACGACTCAAGGAAGAAAATAGCCTGCTGGGTTTTGATGTGCCGAAAGGTTCTATTCTTAAACAGTCGACCAACCTTAGAATGCCTTTTTTTACTCAGCAGCAGGGACCCCAGTGTACATTTTTATTGGGATTGTGGCATTGTGGCATGGCGCTACCTCCACGCAGCCACCACGGCCAAAGTTGACTCACTGGTTCCGAGCTCTCCGTGCCAATTAGTTTGCGACGACGGCGAATTAGTCAACTTAGTACAGGAACATGCATTGCCGGGTTGATTTCAGACGTGCTAACAACACGTCACTTTGAGAATTGTTAGTGTTGGCACAATTCCACATGTCCCAGAAAGAGGAGGAAGAAGCAGAGCTTTTTTATCCTGTGATCATCTCGTGATTACTGATAGTTTGCTTACTTCCTGTCTTTTCATGGTTTCTATGGTTTCTAACAATAGATAGTTTATACAGAAACAGATAAATAACCATTATTTATATATATATATATATATATATATATATATATATATATATATATATATATATATATATATATATATATATATATATATATATATAAATATATACATATATTTATATATATTTTTATACATATATATATATATATATATATATATATATATATATATATATATATATATATATATATATATATATATATATATATATATATAAATGTATATATATATATATATATATATATATATATATATATATATATATATATATATATATATATATATATATATATATATATATATATATATATATGTAACCCTTGAAGCTGGCTTCCCCTATCCCGGGTCCGTCTAGTCCTCGGTCTCCCTATGAAGTCTCTGCGTTGTGTATTGTATTTTTGTGTGCGTGGGAAGACGGAGAGAAAGACCAGGCAAGGAAGCATAGGATCTGGGTGGAGTCGTCTTTATCTCAAATCTTCACCTTTAGAAAACACATGGAGTTGTCACAAAATACAAAATATGTCACACTATAACACTTTATATTTTAAAACACAATCAACTTCTCTCATCGTGACCAGTAATATACCCAGCAGGTAATGTGTGTGTGTGCGTGCGTGCGTGCGTGCGTGCGTGCGTGCGTGCGTGCGTGCGTGCGTGCGTGCGTGCGTGTGTGTGTGTGCGTGCGTGTAGACATAAACGACTGAGTGAGTGGATAATCATATGAAAAGAGCCAAAACATGTCCTAGCATAACATGCTTCTGGGATACCACACACACTGGCATAAAAACATAACAAAATCAACAGTCTCTTCACAATTTACAAAACCCCCACCTTAATATAACTCTTAGCCATCATATTTTGTGAATAAATCGGCTTAATAGTGCAAAACAATAACTTTTTTTCATCTTTTAACTGGGGAGCCTGGTCCCTTCCTGCTTACCTTTAGAAAACACATGGAGTTGTGACCTAAGATGGCCACAACCAACGAAGAAGAACATTCACAGACAACAGTGAACAGACCACGAAGTGGCGCCCCCTGGAGGCTTCCGTAACAACTGTCCCAACCTTTTGAAAGAACCTCTGCAGACTCCCCACATCAGTTCACCTCCTTACACCCACCCCTTCTTTCTATGATGGCGTCTCAGCCATTAGATACACAACCCCTCCCTCTTCCCGTGTCAACCCGATACCTAGTGTTTGTGATATGAGAGGTGAAGTGCAATGGTGCAATGTATCATGCTCAGTGTTTAACAGCAGCCATCTTCTTTTCTTTAGCCGCCAGCCACAGTCTTCGTCCTATTTCAATCTTTTGCTTATCAGAGACAGGTTTCACAGCTACCGAATGGTAGGACAACTTCTTGGGAGGACATCTGTGTCTCGGCGGATTTCTCCTGCTCTGCACAAGCTCTTTGGACATCACCTTCAGGTTACCGGGCCCCCTCGGTCCATGTCCAGTTTCTAACATCTGTCCTTGACCCTTGTCCTCCCCTTTATCCGGTTCGCTTTGATCCCCTCCATCCTGTATCTCCTTAGGCTGAGTTTTACTTGCAGCATATCCAAGGTCCTGCATCTGAACATCTTCGATCGCATCTTCAACACTGCAATCTGTATTCACTGCCCTCATTCCACACCACTCCTGTTGGGGCTCCAAGGGGAGGAACATGCATTGGGTCAACAGATTCTGGTGGACCACTCTCTCCTTGTCCCCCTCTTCGGTCCGGACCACGTACACAGGAATGTCCGGCTGTTTCTTTATGACAATGTAAGGCTGGCGCTCCCACCTATCTCCCAGCTTCTGCCGACCTTCAATGTAACAAATTTTGACAAGCACCCTGTCCCCGGGCTCAAATTCCTGAGGCTTCGCCTTGCGATCATATTGTTTTTTCTGCTGTTCTTTGGCGTGCCTGGACATCTTGTTGGCCTTATCATAAGCATTTCTCAGGCAGTCCATGAGGGCTTGCACATATTCACTGTATTCACATGGCTCGTTGTTCTCGGGCAGCCCTAAGACAAGGTCAATGGGCAGTCTGGGATGTCTGCCATACATTAAAAAGTATGGTGTGTAACCCGTCGAGTCATGGCGTGTACAGTTGTAGGCATGCGTCATAGCGTCCACATGTTCATGCCAGCGGGGCTTCTCTTGAGGATTCAGTGTTCCCAACATATCCATCAAGGTCCTGTTAAATCTTTCGGTGGTTCCGTTTCCCTGCGGATGATATGGGCTTGTGTGCGACTTGGTGATACCAGTGATCCTGCACAGCTCCTTCACAACAGTGCTCTCAAAGTTTCGACCTTGATCAGCGTGAAGTCTAGCCGGGAACCCAAAACGGCAGAGGAAGTTCCTCCACAGCACCTTTGCCACTGTGCGTGCCTTCTGATCCTTGGTCGGGTAAGCTTGTGCGAAACGAGAGAAGTGATCCGTTACAACCAGCAGATTCTCGATCCCACCTCTGGACCTCTCCAATGTCAGAAAGTCTATACAGACCAATTCCATCGGTGCACTGGTGTGGATACTGACGAGGGGGGCTCTAAGACCTGCTGTGGGAGTCTTCCTGAGACAGCACCTCTCGCACTGTTCACACCATGCTTTGATATCCTGGAACATCTTGGGCCAGTAAAAACGCTCCCTCATCAGTGCAAATGTGCGGTCCAACCCCAAATGGCCTGAATCATCATGGAGGGCCGTCTTAGCATACCTCTGTAGCTCCATGGGCAGCACCAACTGCTCAATAGACCCTCTTTGTCCATCATAAACTTTGCGGTAGAGGATGCCGTCCTTGACCACTAACCTCTTCCATTCCTTTAGGAGAATGCCCACCGGTGCCCCTCCTTCCACACTATCGCTCCTCTTAGGTTTGGTGTTCAGAGACCGATGGTGCAGCACTGGTCCAACCACAGGGTCATCTCTTTGGCCAATCCTAACTTGCTGCTTTGCCATTGCAGGCAGTGAGTCTGTCCCAATACCATCATAGGACTCAGTTAGCGGTTCAGGATTGCCTGGCTGTGGTCCTTGAAGATAGTCTGTCTCAACCTGTGCTGTGTTTTCGACTACCTCATCCGAACTCAGAGACTTCCTCTCACTGTTGCTGGACTTGACCCGCTGTGGACATGTCTGCAAGGCTTGTGCGACCTCCCGACTGGATAGTCTGGACAAAGCATCGGCGTTGGCATTGCATTTCCCTTGACGGTATTGAATATCGAAGTCCAGCATTGACAGGTGGGACACCCAGCGCTGACCAGTCGCGTCCAATTTTGCCGTTGTCATCACATATTTCAGTGGATTGTTATCGGTGATGACAGAGAATTTGTGCCCATACAGGTGGTCATAAAACTTTTCTGTTGCCGCCCACTTGAGAGCTAAAAACTCTAACTTGTGGGCCGGGTAACGCGTTTCAGATGGATGCAACCCTCTACTGGCATATGCAAGGACACGCTCCTTCCCATCTTGAATCTGAGCAAGAACTGCACCCAGACCTTCCCCGGACGCATCAGTCTGCAACAAGAATGGTAGGTTGTAGTCTGGGTAGGCGAGGACTGGGGCGGTGGTAAGTCTCTGTTTCAGACCTTGGAATGCAGCCTCGCAATCTTCCGTCCAATGGAACTGGGGAGGTGGGTCAAAAGAAGTCTTGGCCCCCCTTTTCTTCTTTCTTGGGTCTCCCGAAGTGAGACGATATAGAGGCGCCACCAGCTTTGCATAACCTCCCACAAACCGCCTGTAGTAGCCTGTGAAGCCCAGGAACTGCTGTACCTCTTTGCGGTTAGTGGGGCGTTTCCAGTCAGTCACTGTATTTATCTTCTCCGGGTCTGTCCTGATACCCTCGGCTGACACCAGGTGCCCTAGGTACTGAACCTCCTTCTTCATCAAATGGCATTTGGAGGGCTTCAGCTTCAGCCCGTGTTCCCGTAGCCGATTGAACACCACTTGAAGCCTCTCCAGGTGTTCGTCAAAGGTTTTTGCAAAGACAATGATGTCGTCAAGGTAGATGAGCAGGTTGACGTAGTTTAGGTCTCCAAAACAACAGGTCATCAATCTCTGAAAAGTTGATGGGGCATTTTGTAACCCAAATGGCATTCTGTTAGCTTCGTACAGCCCCATGGGTGTGCTGAAAGCTGTTTTGTGCTTGTCTTGCTCTGCTACTTCAACCTGCCAGTACCCAGAGGTGAGGTCGAGGGTGGAGAAATACTTTGACTGCCCCAATGCTTCCAGTGCATCCTCTATCCTTGGCAACGGAAAAGCATCCCTCGTGCTGCACAGATTCAGCTTCCTGTAGTCCACACATATTCTCAGGGACCCATCCTTCTTAATTACCACCACCATCTGGGAAGCATAAGGGCTCTTGCTTGGACGAATTACGCCAGCCTCTTCCATCTCCGTGAGAGCCTTCTTGACGCCCTCCCACTGGGCGGGTGGTATTTTACGGTACGGGAGCCGAAATGGTTTTGGGTCTACCAGGGGTATTTCATGCTGGACAGTTGTTGTTTGTCCATAATCCAATGAGTGCTGGGAGAAGACATCACTGTTCTTCCCTACAAGCTCTTTGAGCCTAGAATGCTGCCCCTCATCATCTATGGCAGCACCACTGAAATCTACACAACATGATGCAAGGCCTTTATTACTGCTCACCCCTTGCTCATGCATTTGACATACACCCGTGCCAGGCACTCCCATCTTGGTGTTTTGACCCCTCCCCTGGCCCTTTTCCACTGTTTGCAGTACTTCCTGAATCAGAAAGACCTCTGCCAGCTGAGTGCTGGACCTAATAACAACTGTTCGTTCAGACAGGTTCATCACTCGGACCGGAACCTGCTGCTTGGTCACATTAGCCACGACTCTGCCAACAACAAGGCCCACTGGAAGCTTCAGAGAGGGCTTGGCTTCAATGAGGGCAGTATATGACTGTTTCTTGGGTCCCTTCATTACCTTGCAGTTCACAACAGTCTCACTGCCTGCAGGCACCAATACTTTCTCCCCATAATACCGAACAGGGCCCACTCTGCCGTCTAGACCACCAGTCCCCGTTTGCTCCATCTCCAGTAATGCAGAATGCCATTCTGGATGGGTATCTTTGATGCATTGGAGGAACTGCAGCCCATAAGTGTCTTGAAGGTGTTGTCTCGAGGCTCGTATGACATTTGTCCCCACCAGCAAAGGAACCATGGACCTGTACTCTGTTTCAGGGACAACAAAGGCTGGTACACTGGCATATTCTTTTCCAAAAACCTTCAACCGGACAAGCAGAACACCATGGTGAGGGACATCCTGGCCACCTGCCCCTTCCACTGGAATATTGGAAGGCTGCAGCTTCTGTTGGCACAATTCAGGGTGCCTACGCCAAAAGTCATATGTAATGCTGGTTATTTGTGATCCGGAGTCAATTAAAGTCCTACATATTTCACCATTGACCTCCACATCCCCCTCATTCCTGGGGCCCACCAGGGGTGTTCTCTTCTCCTCTCCTCGCTCTTCTGCTTGGGGACCTAAGTGTTTGCCCATGGTTTCCCCTTCTACCACAGGCTTTATGCGTTTAAAGAACATCCGGCCTGTGTCATGCCGTGTTGTGCTGTGTCCTCTGGGGAGACAGCCTGAGGATGCGGTAGGTTTGTGTTCAGGTTAATATTAGGCATTAGAGTTCTACATACTCTGGCCATATGTCCGGCCTTCCCACAACGATAGCACACCAACATGGCAGCTTCCCTGTCATTCCTCACTGCTAACAGTGGTCTGGTTGGAGCAGGGGTTTGTAAGGAAACTAGTTTTGATTCTAGCTGTGCAAGCTTTTTGACCTGCTCCTCTTGGTTCAGAGTTAGCTTCTCTATCAGCCTAGTCAGTGTGGACAGCTCGGAGGAGGGTTTCACTGCATCAGTCATCTCTTTTGTCGCCCCTTGCTGTTCTCTGGCCGCCACGTGAACCTGGGTGAATGGTTTCTTTAATTTATGTTGAGGCTGAAACCTCCTTACCTCCCTTGCCAGACTTCGTAGTTCCTCTTGAAGTTCACGAAAACTCAGGAGCCTAGGTTTCAAGGGGGCAATCCTGAGGTACACCCCTTCATCATTTAACCCCCTCAGGAACTGACGTGTGAGTTTGGCATCACGGTCTGGGTACGGTTGGCCCCCACACTGAGACTCCTCAACTGAACGGAGGGTTGCTTCTAGCGCAATAGCATAGGAGCACGCGGTTTCTTCAGGCCACTGGCTTCTCTCATAAAAGTCTGCCAAAGGATCCAGAGACCTTTGCATGTCTCCATATTCGGCTCTCAGCTCATCAAATGCTCTCTCTGGATGCTGTTCTTGGAGGGGGAGATTTGGAACCAGCCTCCTGGCCTCCCCGCTCAAGTGACGCACAATTGTTGCAAAACGGAGATGTGCTGGCAGCCCACCCGCTTCCAGAAGATACTGCATATCCCGTATCCAGTCTTCAATGAGGACTCTACAGTCAGGGCCTCCACTGAAGATCTGCACATTCCTCACTTGGTGTGTCTGGGTGAACCCAACAGGTGCAGGTTGCATTGTGCTATATCTGGCCTGTCCTGTGGTGGGAAACACAGCTTGGGGCACATGTTGGTAAGTGAGCATGGATGTCGATACGGCAGGACCTGGAGCAGGCGGGAGGGGGTTTGGTGGGTTATATGTGGCTGCTTGGGCGGTGTACCAATCAGGGGACCAGGCAGCATTGTTTATCCCAGTCCTAGGGGTGTGAGTGGTGGCTTGCAATTTAGGCTCCGAAATCTGCGGGAATTCATGCGGGCGGGTCGGGACTAGTGGGTAGGGACTGTTCGCTTGGGGTGCATACATATTGGGAGGTTGAGCCGCATACACTCTATCATGGGGGAGGTGTGGCTCGGTTAGTGGGGCGCACCTGACATCCTGTCCTGGGGTTTGGCTATTTGGGATGGGCAAGTGGGCAGCAGCACCATGGGCTATGGAGGCGGAGTCTAGCCATGTAATTGGGGCAGCATCATAAAGGTTGGATATGGGGGTACGTGTGGAGACTGGTGGGACTGACACAGAGGCCGGAGTGTACATTCCATCAGGTAGTTGCTGAGTCTGGAGTGGTGGGACATACCTGGCACTCTGTGTTTGTGGTATGGGTGGTGGAGCATGGCTAGTGGCCATCTGATCCGGTATTGCCATTGTGGGACTTTGAAAAAAGGGTGGGCGACATGGTACTGTAGCTGTTGGAGTCTGAATTGATCCTGGGACCTCATATCTATTATATATTGGGCTGAGTATGGGGGGTGACAGGGTTGGCACAGTTTTGACTTGATGGGGCTCCGTTTTGGGCCTAACAGCCTGTTGGGGGTCCATGTCATGTTTAGAGTCGGCCATCATGTGGACAATACCCTGAGGTGACACCCTTCCATCAGGACCATGGTCCACTATGCCAGCACGTCGATTTAAAGTCTGTCTCACTGTGGAGTGAACTTGTGTCGGTGGTCGACTAGGGGTACCTACGTGGGGACTTTGCATCTTCAGAATTCAAAAGTGCTGCAGGCTTAGATAACTTGGGTGCATGTACTGAGGTAAGTATTGTGTGTGAGAGAGAGAGTGTATGTGTTTGTGGTGGCAGTGGTGTTGGATTGTGATTGTGTGACTGTGTTTTTTTTTTGTTTTGTTTTTTCAGAGTAGGTCACAGACACCATAAAACATTCCCATAAAGCATAAATATAGAAAAAGGATATGTTTAACACAAATGTTTTCCTTCTTTCCCCTCTTAACTCCTTCTCCTGCTCTTGTGTGGCATCCGCAGATCCGGGTCACGGCACCAGTTGTAACCCTTGAAGCTGGCTTCCCCTATCCCGGGTCCGTCTAGTCCTCGGTCTCCCTATGAAGTCTCTGCGTTGTGTATTGTATTTTTGTGTGCGTGGGAAGACGGAGAGAAAGACCAGGCAAGGAAGCATAGGATCTGGGTGGAGTCGTCTTTATCTCAAATCTTCACCTTTAGAAAACACATGGAGTTGTCACAAAATACAAAATATGTCACACTATAACACTTTATATTTTAAAACACAATCAACTTCTCTCATCGTGACCAGTAATATACCCAGCAGGTAATGTGTGTGTGTGCGTGCGTGCGTGCGTGCGTGCGTGCGTGCGTGCGTGCGTGCGTGCGTGCGTGCGTGCGTGTGTGTGTGTGCGTGCGTGTAGACATAAACGACTGAGTGAGTGGATAATCATATGAAAAGAGCCAAAACATGTCCTAGCATAACATGCTTCTGGGATACCACACACACTGGCATAAAAACATAACAAAATCAACAGTCTCTTCACAATTTACAAAACCCCCACCTTAATATAACTCTTAGCCATCATATTTTGTGAATAAATCGGCTTAATAGTGCAAAACAATAACTTTTTTTCATCTTTTAACTGGGGAGCCTGGTCCCTTCCTGCTTACCTTTAGAAAACACATGGAGTTGTGACCTAAGATGGCCACAACCAACGAAGAAGAACATTCACAGACAACAGTGAACAGACCACGAAGTGGCGCCCCCTGGAGGCTTCCGTAACAACTGTCCCAACCTTTTGAAAGAACCTCTGCAGACTCCCCACATCAGTTCACCTCCTTACACCTATATATATATTCAAGATTCAAGATCAAGATTCAAGATGCTTTATTATTGTCCATTCTTTAACGTGTACAAGACACATAAGAACTGAAATTACATTTTTGGCACAGTCCCACTAAGTGCAGACATACGTTACAGGGAGACAAGACGGGACCGCCAACGGATCAGCCACTTACGGCGCTCCTTAAAAAAGGTGGGAAAAAGGTGATATTGGGAAAGGGGGGACGAGTAAAAAATATCAGTCTAAGGCTGGACCCTCGGGAGGGGGTCCAGACTGAGTCCAAGGGAAAAAAACCTCACATAGCATAGCACACATAAACATGTTACATATAATCACAACAACTCGCAACAGGGGGGGGGGGGATTTGGGGCCCTGGAGGCCGGCTTGCTGCTATAAAGCGCTACTAGCCATCTATAACCCCGGAATTAAGCAGTGGTGAAGGCGTTGGTTGAGGAAGGGGCGAGTGCATGGATGTATGCCCAATTAACTTGGGTTTGATGTTTAAATGTTTTTGTGGACTGGGGCCGATCTCAAAGTTCGACACCAGGTGTTGTTGAGAAAAAGGGAGGTCAAAAGCGTCCATCGTTGGGGTGTCCTCGGGGGTGTTTTTCAGAACAGCCTGTTGCTGATAGCGTCAAGGCCATTCGAGGGAGTCAAATCGTAGATTAGGATGTTGTTTTCCTCGAGCAGTCAAAAACAATGACTTGCCTGCTCTATTTGTCCATGCTGGTTTCTCTCTAATTCAATTCAATTCTCCTTCTCAGCAAACTTCTCCATGATGTGATCCATCTTGCAATTCAGTTCAGAAATCGCCACAGTCTGTGTTCCCACAGCCCGGCCCAATCCTTCCATTGCGACGAACAGCCGTAGGGCTCCTTGAGTGGCTGCCATCGTCTTCCGAATTTGACGACACACCAGAGCAATGCCCAGCCCAATCAGCAGGTGCCCCGCGATCACGGTTCCAAATAGGTAGATGTCTCGATGGAAAGGACTGAGAGGCAAATGATTCTCCATTTATCCCAGGAGTCTCTCACGTACCCCGCAGCAATGGTTCCATCAGGGCAGCCAGGCTCCCCCGAACCTCTTTTCCTTGTCGAAAAGACTTTGTCAATTGCGTCGAGAGTCCAGCTGATCATATCCATGTTTGATGTTTAGATTTGAGGACAGCGCAAAGAAAGAGGCTTCAAAAAAGTTCAGACAAGACGAAAACGAAGAGAACCAGCGGGGAAGGAGGGAGCGGAGAAAAATGCGACCGCCCTCACCAGAGGCAAGACAGAAAGATGTATACATATATAACCAACCAGGTGGACAAAGAGCAGAAAAGGGTGGTGGTGATAGATGTGGCAATCCCAGCTGACGCCAACATCAGGAAGGAAGGAACACAAGCAACTTGAGAAGTACCAAGGGTTGAAAGAGCAGCTGGAACGGATGTGGAAGGTCAAGGTAAGCGTGGTCCCTGTGGTAGTGGGGGCGCTCGGAGCAGTAAACCCCAAACTGGGAGAGTGGCTCCAACAGATCCCAGGAACAACATCTGAAGCCTCAGTCCAGAAGAGCGCAGTCCTAGGAACAGCCAAGGTACTGCGCAGAACCCTCAAGCTCCCAGGCCTCTGGTAGAGGACCCGAGCTTGAGGATGACACAGATACTACCCCACCGGGGTGAGAAGGAGATTTTATATCGGGAGCCTACGGTCCATCCAGACCCACACCTCCCGCCACCTGAACAGTTTTTTCCCCTCGGCCATCAGGCAAATGAACAATAACTCCTAACAGTAGCTCCTTGAATTCCTTGAATTCCTTCTAAGTCTATAAAATGATCTGATAGCTCAGTTACAGCTCTTTTTATTACCAAATATGTGTTATATGTGTTTTATGTTGCATGATTGCACCAAGAAAAATTCCTAGTTTGTGAACCCGTTCTCAAACAATGGCAATAAAACTATTCTGATTCTGATTCTGATTCTGATTATATATATATATATTGTGGCGGGCACTAGGACCATGCTCACACTCAGCAGAATGGGTGTGGTTTTATGTACGTTCTTGGGCACACTATAAATGTGCATATTGTGTTTTATTGTGCATTCTTATGTTGGCAGTCTTACAATAAAGACCTCAAAGAAACAACGCTGTGTTTCTTGCATTTGCCACATTGGTGACCCCGACAATGTTTCACGCAGAAGAGGAAGCTGTGTCTTCATCGGCCATGTCGCCCCAACTCCAGCAACCTGCAACCCCCGCGGGGACAAAGCTTCCGGAGTTCTGGCAGAGCGACCCGGCATCATGGTTCCAGCACATCGAGGCACTTTTCCACCTGCGAGGAATCGCCGGCGACGACTCCCGGTATTACTTGGTCGTAACAGCCCTCGACCAGGCGACCACTCGCCGCGCCATGCAGCTGTTGCGAACACCTCCACAGCGCGGCAAGTACGCTGCACTCAAGAATCTTCTGCTTCGGAGATTTACTCTAACTGACGCTGAGAGGGCAGATAGACTTCTTTCCCTGCCCAGTTTGGGCGATAGCACCGCCTTGGATCTGATGGACAGTATGCTGTCGCTGCTGGGTTCCGAGGAGGGCAGGTTCATTTTCCCGCATCTTTTCTTGCGGCAGCTACCACCTGCGGCCCGTGCGGTGTTGGCTAACTCCGCTTCTCTGGCCTCCGGCGACTACCGGGGCTTGGCTGAAGAAGCTGACCGGGTGCTTCTGGCTTCCAGACGGTTTGCCGTGCAGAGCGTAGAATCGCCCCCCCTGCAGACGATGGAGAACGCGGACCCAGCAGTGGTGGCGGGAGTCGCTACCCGGAAAAGGCGCGAAGCGAGCCAGTGCTTCTTCCATCAACGTTTTGGCGCCAAAGCTCGACGGTGTGTCCCTCCATGCTCCTTCACGGCCCCGGGAAACTCCAACGCCAGCGTTCAGTAGCAGCTGTGGGCGCCAGCGAAGCAAGTGAGCTGCTCTTCATCGCTGACTCGTCGTCAAGGAGACGTTTCCTGGTGGACTCCGGTTCGCAAGTCAGCCTGTTACCGGCCACGGACGCGGACAGGGCGACAGGTGGCTGCGGGCCGCTGCTGAATGCCGCCTGCGTATGCCTTTTGGCCTGAAGGGGGCAGCACAAACCTTTCAGAGATTAATGGACTCAGTTTTGCGTGGCCTCAATTTTGTGTTTGTTTATCTGGACGACATTTTGGTGGCGAGTCCTTCAGCCGAGGAGCACCAGTCACACCTAACACAGGTGTTCACACGTCTTGACGAGCACGGCCTGATCGTCAATCCTTCTAAATGTCAGTTTGGGCTGTCAGAGATTGATTTTTTAGGTCACCGTATTTCGTCGCTGGGTGCGATCCCTTTGCCTTCAAAAGTGCAAGTCGTGGCAGATTTTCCTCGCCCCTCCACTGTCAAAGCTCTGCAGGAATTTTTGGGCATGATTAATTTTTATAATCGGTTGCTTCCTCGCGCTGCCCACCTCCTGCAGCCTCTTTATGGTGCCCTACGGAACAAAAAGGCAAGCGATTCCCTCGAATGGTCTCCTCAGCGAGTCCAAGCTTTTCATAGGGCTAAATCCGCGCTCGCAGAGGCTGCTCTCCTCGACCACCCTGTTTCCGCGGCGCCCGTGGCTTTGACAACGGACGCGTCTGATGTCGCCGTGGGCGCTGTAGTTGAGCAGCGGGTGGCGAATGTATGGCAGCCCCTTGCGTTCTTCAGTCGTAAACTGCGAGATAACGAGCGGAAGTACAGTGTATTTGACCGAGAGTTGTTGGCACTGTATCTTGCAACACGCCATTTTCGTTTTCTGTTGGAAGGTCGGTCCTTCACAGCTTTTGTTGACCACAAACCCCTGAAGTTTGCCATGTCAAAGGTCACAGAGCCTTGGTCAGCCCGTCAGCAGCGTCACTTGTCGGCCATCTCTGAGTTCACTACGGACATTCAGCATGTGGCCGGTAAGGCCAACCCTGTGGCTGACTGTCTCTCACGCGTACTCGTGTGCCCCGTGCAGCTCGGTTTAGATTTTTCGGGAATGGCCGCTGACCAGCCCGACGACCCCGACATCCGCGCACTCAAAACTGACGGTACAGCGCTAGTGCTCGAGGAGGTGGTAGTTCAGGATGGCGGTCCCGCCCTCCTCTGCGATGTTTCCACTGGCCGCCCTCGGCCGGTTGTTCCGGTAGACTGGCGCCGCCGGGTTTTTGACGCAATACACTCCCTGTCGCACCCTGGCGTTCGGGCTTCCGTCAAGTTGGTTGGTGCCAAGTTTGTTTGGCCTGGCCTTAGGAAGGATGTTAGGCAGTGGGCAGCCGCATGCGTGGCATGTCAGCGCGCCAAGGTCCACCGGCACACAAAGGCGGCCCTCGAACCATTTCCGATTCCGGTCAGGCGGTTTGACCACGTGCATGTAGACTTAGTTGGCCCCCTCCCTCCGTTGCAGGGTTATACACATTTGCTAACGATGGTAGATCGTACCACCAGATGGCCGGAAGCGGTTCCTCTTTCCTCCACTGCCTCGGTAGACGTTGCACGCACGTTTCTGTCAGCCTGGGTTGCGCGTTTTGGCACGCCGTCTGATATCACCTCGGACAGGGGATCCCAGTTTGTGTCAAAGCTTTGGTCAGCGTTGGCCCAGTCCTTGGGTGTGCAGGTGCACCGTACTACAGCCTACCATCCCCAAGCTAACGGCTTATGTGAACGTTTTCACCGGTCGCTTAAGGTGGCTTTGCGTGCGGCGCTCGTTGATAGCAATTGGATTGACCGTTTACCTTGGGTTATGCTCGGGTTGCGCTCAGCCCCTAAAGAGGATCTTGCAGCGGCCCCTGCTGAATTGGTGTTCGGTCAGCCACTCCGCGTTCCGGGGGAATTTTTACCTGAGGGTTGTACCCCGCGACCGTTTCCCTTTTTGTCGAGGGGGTCCTTGGCTCCCGGCCCGATTCACCACTGTTTCCCTAAGTCTTTTGTGCCATCGGAGCTTAAATCTGCCCGTTTTGTCTTCGTACGTCACGACGCCCACCGTTCGCCCCTCCAACCGCCTTACGATGGCCCATTTAGGGTGCTGGAACGCGGTCCTAAAAACTGTGCTGGATATGGGTGGGCGCAGGGAATGCGTTTCTCTGGACAGACTTAAACCGGCGCATTGTGTTGCAGGTGAAGAAATACTGCCGGGCCAAGTCCCCCGCCGAGGTCGCCCCCCAAAATCTGTTCGGGTTGAATGTCTTTCGCCTGATGTTTGTTCTGCTCCACAAGGCACACCCGCTTCGCGGGATGGACATTGTAGCCGTTACGGCAGGCGAGTGAGGCCCCCTGACAGGTTTTCTTTTTCCCCATAACTTGCTGTCTGGGTGTTCGGGGGGGGGGGGGGCTGTGTGGCGGGCACTAGGACCATGCTCACACTCAGCAGAATGGGTGTGGTTTTATGTACGTTCTTGGCCACACTATAAATGTGCATATTGTGTTTTATTGTGCATTCTTATGTTGGCAGTCTTACAATAAAGACCTCAAAGAAACAACGCTGTGTTTCTTGCATTTGCCACAATATATATATATATATATATATACACATAGTAAAGGTTTGGACACACCTCCTCATTCAATGCGTTTTCTTTATTTTCATGACTATTTACATTGTAGATTGTCACTGAAGGGAAAGGTGAGGGTAGGAATGTAGATTGACGGATAAATTGAGAACTTTGCCTTCTGGCTCAGCTCCTTTGTCACCATGACGGATCGATACAGGGTCTGCATCACTGCGGATGCCGCACCGATCCATCTGTCGATCTCACGATCCACACTCACCGGTGAACAAACACCCTTATGTACTCAAACTCCTCCACTTAGGGCCAGGTCTCCTCCTCAACCCAGAGATGGCGCTCCACCCTTTTCCTGGCAAGAACCATCGGACTTGGCGCTGCCGATTCTCATCCCGGTCGTTTCACACTCGGCTGCGAACCGATCCAGTGAGAGTGAATCCAACAGAACCACATCATTTGCAAAAAGCCGAGACCTAATCCTGCATCCGCCAAACCGGATCCTATCAGTGCCTAGATTTTCTGTGCATAAAAGTTATGAACAGAACCCGTGACAGAGGGCAGCCCAGGCGGAGTTCAAAGCTCACTGAAAACGGGTCCGACTTACTGCGGACCAAGCTCTGACACCGGTCATACAGGGAACGGACTGCCACAATCAGGCGGTCAGATACCCCCTACCCTCTGAGCACTCCCCACAGGACATGGAGGGACACGATCGAATGCCTTCTCCAAGTCCACAAAACACATGTAGACTGGTTGGGACCCTGGAGGATCCTGCCAGCAGTATAGAGCTGGTCCACAGCTCCACGACCAGGACAGAAACCACACTGCTCCTCCTCAGGTACAGTCCACCCTGTCCAAATGTTCTTCTAACAGTTCCATTGAACGTATGCGCCCTGCTTGCCTTGATAAAAAAAAGGTATTTTTACGTGTCTGCATCCTGGAATCCAAGCACTTTTCCCTGATGCAAGTGAGCCCACCCAACACTGGGGAGCGCTAATCCCCCACATAACTCAACATAAACCTATATCCTGATTTACAGACAAAAACACTTCATGGAAGTTCTTTCTTTCTGGCGTGCCCCCCTACAGGATGGTGTACTTCAACAACTTCATTGTTGTCCCTCTCACAGGTGTCAAAGTGGTTTTCACTGAGGGCCACATCGCAGTTATGTTTGGCCCCAGAAGGCCGGTTCTAACAGTGAATACTAATATCACACGATTTTTTTTCATTTTATTAGTAGATTTAAAAAAAAAAAAAATGTACAAAAATATGGTAAGTTGCAATAATTTCACTTCAAAATGTAGTGTATATTACTGTCAATGGAAAAACAGTACTGCTGTTTTTATGGTAGAAAATAAATAAAATAAAAAATAAGGCAGCTCAGATGCCAGAATTTTACTGTAAAATTAACATTTGTTTTTCTATTGTAAATTTTAAAAAAATGCATTTTTACGGTAAAAAGAGTACTGTTTTTTGTAATAAACTGTGGTGCCTTTTTGGCATTTACAGTAATACACCCAAAAATCTACAGTTGTTGATTTGCGGTTAAAAAAAAACAACAACTACAAACAAAGTGGCAGCTCAGGTGCCAAAATGTTACTGTAAAAATGCAGGTTTTTTTATTTACAGTAAAAAAAAACTAATGTTCATTTTACAGTAAAATTCATCCAACTAAATGAAAAAAACAGTACTTTTTTTACTGTAATAAACTGTGGTGCCATTTTGGCATTTACAGTAATACACCCAAAAATCTACAGTTGTTAAATTGCTGTAAAAAAATAAAATAAATCAACAAACAAACTGGCGCTCAGGTGCCAAAATGTTACTGTAAAAATGCAGTTTTTTTTATTTACAGTAAAAAAACAAATGTTCATTTTACAGTAAAATTCATCCAACTAAATGAAAAAAAACTGTACTTTTTTTTACTATAATAAACAGTGGTGCCATTTTGGCATTTATAGTAATACACCCAAAAATCTACAGTTGTTGATTTGCGGTAAAAACACAAACAAACAAACTGGCAGCTCAGGTGTCAAAATGTTACTGTAAAAATGTTTTGTTTTTTTATTTACAGTAAATAAATAAAAAATGCTAATTTTACAGTAAATTTCTCTAAATGAAAAAAACTGTACTTTTTTTTACTGTAATAAAGTGTGGTGCCGTTTTGGCATTTACAGTAATACACCCAAAAATCTACAGTTGTTGATTTGCGGTATAAAAAACAAAAGAACAACAACAAACAAACTGGCAGCTCAGGTGCCAAAATGTTACTGTAAAAATGCAGTTTTTTTTATTTACAGTAAAAAAACAAATGTTCATTTTACAGTAAAAATGTTGGCACCTGAGCTGCCAGTTTGTTTGTTGTTGGGGTTGGTTTTTTTTACCGCAAATCAACAACTGTAGATTTTTGGGTGTATTACTGTAAATGCCAAAACGGAACCACCATTTATTACAGTAAAAAAGTACTGTTTTTTTCATTTAGAGAATTTTACTGTAAAATGAAAAAAAAAAGTTTTATATTAAATAAAAAAAACTGCGTTTTTACAGTAAAATTTTGGCACCTGAGCTGCCAGTTAGTTTGTTTTTGTTTTTACCGCAAATCAACAACTGTAGATTGTTGGGTGTATTACTGTAAATGCCAAAAAGGCACCACAGTTTATTACAGTAAAAAAAACTACTGTTTTGTTCATTTAGAGAATTTTACTGTAAAATGAACATTTGTTTTTTTACTGTAAATAAAAAAACTTCCTTTTTACAGTAAAATTTTGGCACCTGAGCTGCCAGTTTGTTTTTTGTTGGGTTTTTTTATACCGCAAATCAACAACTGTAGATTTTTGGGTGTATTGCTGTAAATGCCAAAACGGCACCACAGTTTATTACAGTAAAAAAGTACTGTTTTTTTCATTTAGAGAATTTTACTGTAAAATGAAAAAAAAAAGTTTTATATTAAATAAAAAAAACTGCGTTTTTACAGTAAAATTTTGGCACCTGAGCTGCCAGTTAGTTTGTTTTTGTTTTTACCGCAAATCAACAACTGTAGATTGTTGGGTGTATTACTGTAAATGCCAAAAAGGCACCACAGTTTATTACAGTAAAAAAAACTACTGTTTTGTTCATTTAGAGAATTTTACTGTAAAATGAACATTTGTTTTTTTACTGTAAATAAAAAAACTTCCTTTTTACAGTAAAATTTTGGCACCTGAGCTGCCAGTTTGTTTTTTGTTGGGTTTTTTTATACCGCAAATCAACAACTGTAGATTTTTGGGTGTATTGCTGTAAATGCCAAAACGGCACCACAGTTTATTACAGTAAAAAAGTACTGTTTTTTCATTTAGAAAATGTTACTGTAAAATGAACATTTGTTTTTTCTACTGTAAATTAAAAAAAGGCATTTTTACAGTAAAATGTTGGCACCTGAGCTGCCAGTTTGTTTTTGTTTTTTACCGCAAATCAACAACTGAAGATTGTTGGGTGTATTACTGTAAATGCCAAAACGGCACTACAGTTTATTACAGTAAAAAAAGTACAGTTTTTTTCATGTAAATAATTTTACTGTAAAATGAACATTAGTTCTTTTTACTGTAAATTAAAAAATAATAATTTTTACAGTAACATTTTGGCACCTGAGCTGCCAGTTTGTCTGTTTGTTTGTTTTTTACTGCAAATCAACAACTGTATATTGTTGGGTGTGTTACTGTAAATGCCAAAACGGCACCACAGTTTATTACAGTAAAAAAAAAAGTACTGTTTTTTTCATTTTAAAGAACAATGCTGTAAAAGCCACCATGAAATCTATTGCTACTTTTACATTGCACAACTTGACGGATAACTACATTTGAAATCATTATTATTAGTATTTATTTCTATTGAAAAAAATGGTTTGAATGTTTGATCATATATTTTTGCATAATTAGACAATATTAAAGTTAGCATAATTTGCGATTACATGGAGTACATGTATTTTTTTTCTCCCAAAAATAGAAAGAAAGTACTTTATTGAAACATTATTTCCAGGCTTTCGAGGGCCAAATAATATGAAGTTGTGGGCCCCATCTGGCCCCCAGGCTTTGGTTTTGACACCCCTGATCTAAGACAATGGAAACATCTAAACACAAGAAGTGAATAAACTATAATTGCTGAGACATGGAGAATAACATCTGTTTCTTCAGACTCCTTTTCGGACATGTTGAATTGTGTTAGTTCCTTAAACTGGTGAAACAAATAAAACCAGGACCGTTGTTATTAGTTGACTTTAATTGTCCCATAATGGGGAAATGATGTGGTCGCAATGCAGATTCTTAACATGCTAAATGCTAAACTATAACAGTTTACTCTCCACCCAAATGAGATAATGAGCATGTTTGTGCCAGTTTTGTGTTAATGGAAAGTTGTCAACGCTTCTTGGCCGACGCGATCTGCCGCTCCTCTCTCTGTGGAGTTACAAATAGAAAAGGCCAAATACGAAAGAGAGCTTTTTCAAATGCAAACAAGTGGGCAGCATAATGACTTTTCTCCCCTTTTCTTCTGTTCAGCCATTCAGAAGGAGGCTTTTCTTTTGCCTTTGTCACTTATCTGGGCATATAATTAACTCCTGCTTAATATGCTGTTTAAAGGCTCTCCCTCCCCAGGATGGAAGCTTTGAACCCAGAGACCACAGACCGGGACAAAACCCCAGTGGGACTGCTTCCTTCCAAGCTCCTCCTCGGTCGTGTGTGTGTGTGTGTGTGTGTGTGTGTGTGTGTGTGTGCGTGTGTGTGTGTGTGTGTGTGTGTGTGTGTGTGTGTGTGTGTGTGTGTGTGTGTGTGTGTGTGTGTGTGTGTGTGTGTGTGTGTGTGTGTGTGTGTTTGTACTGGAGAGAGAACGGCAAGATAATATTTTTGCTTTGTTGCGTCACGGAATACAACCTTCCAACCAGAGGAAAGATTTGACCAATCATTTATGTGTTAAAATGTCCTTTCCCTCAAAGATCCTCTATACAACAGAAGCCCTTTTTTTTTTTTTTTTTTTTTTTTTTTTACCAAAATCTTTTTAAATCCTTAAAAACAGCAGAGCACTTTTGTCTTATAGAGGATCTTTGACTAGTGTTTTTACAGCAGGTCCTTAAAAACAGCAGAGCACCTTTGTCTTATAGAGCAGTGGTCCCCAACCTTTTTGTAGCTGCGGACCGGTCAACGCTTGAAAATTAGTCCCACGGACCGGGGGTGGGGGTGATTATTTATTTTATTTTATTTTTTTCATAAAGAAATACAATCATGTGTACTTATGGACTGTATCCCTGCAGACTGTATTGCTCTATATTGATATATAATGTATATATTGTGTTTTTTATGTTGATTTAATAAAAAAATAAAAATAATAATAATATTTATTTATTTTTATTTTTTTTTTAAATTTCTTGTGCGGCCCGGTGTTTGGGGACCACTGTTATAGAGGATCTTTGACTAGTGTTTTTACAGCAGGTCCTTAAAAACAGCAGTGAATCAGAATATATGACAGGACCACTCTGATGTTTATAAGGATCTGCTGTGGACAATGCTAGTCAAATATATATATATATATATATATATATATATATATATATATATATATATATATATATATATATATATATATATATATATATATATATATATGTTTGGAATTTCTCCTGCAAACTTTCATATAAACTTGTATTTCTTATTATATATTTTGTATACAAAACCCAAAGCCAGTGAAGTTGTCACGTTGTGTAAATGGTAAATAAAAAGAGAATGCAATGATTTGCAAATCCATTTCAACTTATATTCAATTGAATAGACTGCGAAGACAAGATATTTAATGTTCCCACTGAGAAACTTCTTTTTTTGTTTTTGCAAATAATCATGAACTTAGAATTTAATGGCAGCAACACATTGCAAAAAAGTTGTCACAGGGGCATTTTTACCTCTGTGTTACATGGCCTTTCCTTTTAACAACACTCATTTAACGTTTGGGAACTGAGGAGACACATTTTTGAAGTGGAATTATTTCCCATACTTGCTTGATGTACAGCTTAAGTTGTTCAACAGTCTCCCTTCTGCTATTTTAGGCTTCATAATGCGCCACACATTTTCAATGGTAGACAGGTCTGGATTACAGGCAGGCCAGTCTAGTACCCACACTCTTTTACTATGAAGCCACGCTGTTGTAACACGTGGCTTGGCATTGTCTTACAGAAATAAGCAGGGGCGTCCATGGTAACGTTGCTTGGATGGCAACATATGTTGCTCCAAAACCTGTATGTACCTTTCAGCATTAATGGTGCCTTCACAGATGTGTAAGTTACCCATGCCTTGGGCACTAATACACCCCCATACCATCACACATGCTGGCTTTTCAACTATGCGCCTAGAACAGTTCTTGATGGTTCTTTTCCTCTTTGGTCCGGAGGACACGACGTCCAAAGTTTCCAAAAACAATTTGAAATGTGGACTCGTCAGACCAAAGAACCCTTGTTTTGTTGCAGGCATCAAATTCCAAATGAGCTAATATTTGCAAAAAATAACAACGTTTTCCAGTGTGAACATTAAATATCTTGTCTTTGCAGTCTATTCAATTGAATATAAGTTGAAAAGGATTTGCAAATCATTGTATTCTGTTTTTATTTACCATTTACACAACGTGACAACTTCACTGGTATTGGGTTTTGTATATTATTTTATAAAATAAATTCATTTTAGTCCTCAAAAATCTACAGACATTGCAGCTTTACTGCATGAAAACAAACACTTCCCATCCAACTTCATGGAGCTTGAGTGGTGCTCCAAAGAAGAATGGGCAAAGAAGAATGGGAGAAACTGCACAAAGATACACTATAATGCCAAAAGTATTTGACCTCCCATCCAAATGATGAGAATCAGGTGTCCTAATCAATTGGCCCGGCCACAGGTGTTAGGCATGGAGACTGTTTCTACAAACATTTGTGAAAGAATGGGCCGCTCTCAGTGATTTCCAGCATGGAACTGTCATAGGATGCCACATGTGCATAACGGTCCATAAAGACATGGATGACAGAGTCTGGTGTGGATGAACTTGACTGGCCTGCACAGAGTCCTGACCTGAACCCGACAGAACACCTTTGGGATGAATTAGAACGGAGACTGAGAGCCAGGCCTTCTCCACCAACATCAGTGTGTGACCTCACCAATGCGCTTTTGGAAGAATGGTGGAAAATTCCTATAAACACACTCCTCAACCTTGTGGACAGCCTTCCCAGAAGAGTTGAAGCTGTAATAGCTGCAAAAGGTGGACCCACATCATATTGAACCCTATGGGTTAGGAATGGGATGGCACTTCAAGTTCATATGTGAGTCAAGGCAGGTGGCCAAATACTTTTGCCAATTTAGTGTAGGTGTGTAAAACTTGTGGCATTGTATTAAAAAAAAGACTTAAGGTCTGTAATTGCTGCCAAAGGTGCATCAATGTTGAGCAAAGGCTGTGAATATGTATGTACATGTGTCTAAAAAAGAAAATAATAAATTCCAATTAAAAAAAAAAAAGAAAATAATTTATTACAAGTTGGAACAAGGGCTATAACATTACATGTGGAAATAGTGAAGCGCTGTAACTACTTTCCGAATGCACTATATAATTATTGAATACGGTTAAAATTAAGAGTAAGATTACTAATTCAGCGTTAATATTTGAGTGGGACCCAGGCGTCGCTGAAATGGAAATATTGGGCCACAAGATCAAAAGGGTTAAGAACCCGTGATTTAGAGCAAAGGTTCTCAAATGGGGGTACGCGTACCCCTGGGATAACTTGAAGGTATGCCAAGGGGTACGTGAGATTTTTTTTAAATGTCTGTCAAAAAGAACTGTGAAAAGAAATGCAACAATGCAATATTCAGTGTTGACAGCTAGATTTTTTGTGGACATGTTCCATAAATATTGATGTTAAAGATTTCTTTTTTTGTGAAGAAATGTTTGGAAGTAAGTTCATGAATCCAGATGGATCTCTATTACAATCCCCAAAGAGGGCACTTTAAGTTGATGATTACTTCTATTTGTAATTGAATCACTTGTTTATTTTTCAACAAGTTTTTAGTTATTTTTATATCTTTTTTACCAAATAGTTCAAGAAAGACTACAACAAATGAGCAATATTTTGCACTGTTATACAATTTAATAAATCAGAAACTGATGACATAGTGCTGTATTTTACTTCTTTATCTCTTTTTTTCAACCAAAAAATGCTTTGCTCTGATTAGGGGGTACTTGAATTAAAAAAATGTTCACAGGGGGTACATCACTGAAAAAAGGGTGAGAACCACTGAGCTAGAGGACCTTTAACTAGCATTTTTGCAAGAAGTCCTTCAAACTAGCAGCGTATCAACTGTTTTAGAGAGAAATGTTGCCAATCATTCAAAACTTTTATGTGAGAAAATAACACGTCTTCCTTTTTTCATTCATTTTATGCATTCTAATAAAAGTTGCCAAGAGTCAACTAACAATGTAAGTCACCTTATCTTGCCTACAAAGCGCTCTAAAAACATCTAAAAAAACCTCCATCATTGTTTTATATACCCACTGTAAGTATATACACTATATTGCCAAAAGTATTTGGCCACCTGCCTTGGCTCACATATGAACTTGAAGTGCCATCCCATTCCTAACCCACAGGGTTCAATATGATGTCGGCCCACCTTTTGCAGCTTTTACAGCTTCAACTCTTCTGGGAAGGCTGTCCACAAGGTTGCGGAGTGTGTTTATAGGAATTTTCCACCAGTCTTCCAAAAGCGCATTGGTGAGGTCACACACTGATGTTGGTCGAGAAGGACTGGCTCTCAGTCTCTGTTCTAATTCATCCCAAAGGTGTTCTATCAGGTTCAGGTCAGGACTCTGTGCAGGCCAGTCAAGTTCATCCACACCAGACTCTGTCATCCATGTCTTTATGGACCTTGCTTTGTGCACTGGTTAACAGTCATGTTGGAAGAAGAAGGGGCCCGCTCTAAACTGTTCCCACAAGGTTGGGAGCATGGAATTTTCCAAAATGTTTTGGTATCCTGGAGCATTCAAAGTTCCTTTCACTGGAACTAAGGGGCCAAGCCCAAATCCTGAAAAACAACCCCACACCATGATTCCTCCTCCACAAAATTTCACACTCTGCACAATGCAGTCCGAATCGTAGCGTTCTCTTGGCAACCTCCAAACTCAGACTCGTCCATCAGATTGCCAGATGGAAAAGTGTGACTCATCACTCCAGAGAACATGTCGCCACTGCTCTAGAGTCCAGTGGCAACGTGCTTTACGCAACTGCATCCGACACTTTGCATTGGACTTGGTGATGTATGGCTTAGATACAGCTGCTCGGCCATGGAAACCCATTCCATGAAGCTCTCTGCGTACTGTACGTGGGCTAATTGGAAGGTCACATGAAGTTTGGAGCTTTGTAGCAACTGACTGTGCAGAAAGTCTTTACACTATGCACTTCAGCATCTGCTGACCCCTCTCTGTCAGTTTACGTGGCCTACCACTTGGTGGCTGAGTTGATGTTGTTCCTAAACTCTTCCATTTTCTTATAATAAAGCCGACAGTAGACTTTGGAATATTTAGGAGCAAAGGAATTTCACGACTGGATTTGTTGCACAGGTGGCATCCTATGACAGTTCCAGGCTGGAAATCACTGAGAGCGACCCATTCTTTCACACGTTTGTAGAAACAGTCTCCATGCCTAAGTGCTTGATTTTATACACCTGTGGCCGGGCCAAGTGATTAGGACACCTGATTCTCATCATTTGGATGGGTGGCCAAAAACTTTTGGCAATATAGTGTATGTAATGTAGTAATAGACACATACATACTGTAATAACATGCAATATTTACATATTATGCCCAATTTAATCATATGGTGATGCATCAGTTCTACAGATGCATCACAACGCTTCCTTCAAAAACAACAACAACATTACCAATCATGACAGGCTTCATGAGAGACAACTTTTTTGGGACAAATGATGACCTCATATTTTTGATCCAGCCAGCAGGACTATTACTAAGTACTAAACAAGAAATACAAACTACAAAACATAATAAAACAATCACTTACTGTACAATGTCTGCCCTTACTGGGATACCGGCTGATGGGATGTTTATATCTTACCATTTTATTATTATTCATAATCCTCCTGCAGGTTGGATGTCAAAGTTCACCAACTTCTACTATCCAGGTAATTATAATCTAGAATTAACTATCACCAACTCAGAGGCGATGCAGCAGCTCACTGAGGGTACGTCAATATAGCAGCATACTCTCTGTGATCACAGCACCGATAAAAGTAGTTCCTCTGTGTTAGCGCTTACAATAACAATATCACTAACGCTTAGTTAATATTCAGGTCACAACATGTAAATTAGGTTTTGTTGTTTTTTATATAGGGCCGCCATTGTGTAGTCCCATTAGCTGCATTGTATGGCCACTTTATTCCTTTACAATTTAGAATGCATAAAAAAAATATATGTGTTCTTGTCTTATATAAGGATTGTGAATGGTAAGCACATTTATTAAAAATGTGCAGTTCCTTTGGAACGAGCTACTGTCAACAATGTTGTCACGGCGGTTCGTTCTCCCGGAATGCAAAACTGACGGCTCCAGACGAAGGCGTGAAGGTAGGATTTGATTTATTTAACATAAATCACCCAACTACCAAAATACAGGCAAACAACAAAAAGGCAAGCATGCCTATCACACGGGAAGCTAAGACTTAGCATAGGCTATGGCATGGAATAAACAAAACTTACTTGGCATAAGCGTGACGCAAACAATGAAGCCAGGACGAGTGATCAACAAAGGCAGGCTTAAATAATGTCTCTTGATTACAAACAGGTGTGTCCCGAACGCAAGAGGCAGGTGAAAATCATAATTCACCATGGAAAATAAAATAAACAAGGGTGCACAAAAACAGGAACTAGTCTTAAAACTAACAGAAAATAACAAAAACATGATCCAGACCACAGATCATGACATATCCCGCCTTAAGGACAGATTCCTGATGTCCAAAAAACAACCAAAAAAACAAGATCAAGAGTCATGGGAGGGCGGGGGTGGACTTGGTGGTGGGTCGCCAGACCAAGTGTCCCCACAACCAGCGAGGGAGAGTATTAAATCAACATAAAAAACTAAAGATACACTTACAATTAGTGCACCAACCCAAAAAACCTCCCTCCCCCATTTACACTCATTCACACTCATTCGCACAAAAGGGTTGTTTCTTTCTGTTATTAATATTTCTGGTTCCTACATTAAATATCAATATAGATCAATACAGTCTGCAGGGATACAGTCCGTAAAAACACATGATTGTATTTTTCTATGACAAAAAAAAAAAAGTTTTGTCCATGGGACAAATTTTCTTGCGTTGACCGACCGGTCCGCAGTTACAAAAAGGTTGGGGACCAATGGTGTAAAGCACGTCTCCACTGCTCTAGAGTCCAGTGACGACGTGCCTTCTCTGGGGTGATGAATCACGCTTTTCCATCTGGCAATCTGATGAACCAGTCTTGGAGGTTGCCAGGAGAACGCTACATTTCGGACTGCATTGTGCCGAGTGTGAAATTTGGTGGAGGAGGAATTATGATGTGGGGTTGGTTTTTAAGAGTTGGATTTGGCCCCTTAGTTCCAGTGAAAGGAACTTAAGATTGCTCCAGGATACCAAAACATTTTGGACAATTCCATGGGATGGCACTTGAAGTTCATATGTGAGTAAAGGCAGGTGGCCAAATACTTTTGGCAATATAGTGTGTATAGTTGTGGTTTAAGCGCAGCATCACCAAGCTCTGATGCTATTATTATACTGATGATGAGGTCTGAAAGACATGCGTTACGTATTTGAAGATAATTGCTCCCAGGACCTTTGCAGCACCTCTGCACCTTTGTGACCCTCCTCTGTAGCAAAGTTTATTACCCAAGGACCCCCTCGGCCCCCTCCTTTCTCTCCTTCTTCTCCTGCCTCCATTCCACCAACAAAGAGCCATGATGACCCCTTCTGTCACTCTTTTTTCACCCCTTTATGCCCCCTACCTCCTGCCTGCCTGCCACCAGGATGCTTTCTCTTCCTAGGATTTGTTTGGAAACAAATGTGTCATGGCGGTATCAGGTTTTGTTGACTGTAAGATTGTGATAACGTATTTCATGAATATAACTGGTCGCTTCATTGTTGTTGATTGTTTGTTATTGAGCTTGATTCAACTCATAACAGAGTGGTGCATGAGTTAAAATGATCGACTGAATTTAGACCTGCGTTCCGGGCCAGAACATAGCTACCTGTCCTGTACAGTAAGCCGATTTTATCAAGTTCTATGCACTCTTTCTCTCTCTGTGTTTATTCCCCTCGTTGTGTTCATTTTGTCCCGTGTCCTCCTTGTCGTTTAAGCAGCGTACCTCTGTTCCTGCGTCACGAGCTGTGTGTCTCGTCTTCCCGTGTTCCCTCTGCTTCCCTGGCTGCCTTTTGGACCTCGACCTCCCGTCTGGACACAAACTTTTGACGCCTCTCTCCTCCCCTCGACCTCACGTCTGTCTGACGGATCTCCGAGCTTGTCTTGCCCCCCTTGGACTACTGCCTCTCGCTCAACACTTCCGGGTAATACTCTTCAGGTAATCTCCACACATAGTCGCACACCATACACTCTTGAATTTAGTCACACTCCATTATCTTGTTTATTAAGATTATTATTAATATATATCCATCTTCTTCCGCAGCGGAAGATGGATGGATGGATGGATTAATATATATAGTGTATATATATATATATATATATATATATATATATATATATATATATATATATATATATATATATATATATATATATATATATATATATATATATATATATATATATATATATATATATATATAAATAAATAGAGCTTATACTATATCCCTCCTGTCTATGCCGTCTCCTCCTCCTGTACACGTAACAGACATAAGCAGAAGGTGGGACTTAATGAATGTGTACAATTTGGTGTTGATCAAAATACGGCAAAATGCAAGTCAAAGCTCTTCTAAATAACAGAAGCAATCAAAACATTTTAAGGATCTACTGGGGTTTGTACATGTGCCTCACAATACGAAGGTCCTGAGTTCGATCCCCGGGCTGGTGGTCTTTCTGTGCGGAGTTTGCATGTTCTCCTCGTGACTGCGTGGGTTTCCTCCGGGTACTCCGGCTTCCTCCCAACAGTGACAAAAACACTGCTTTTAGGAATTGAAAGATGTTCATCAAAGATCTTCTGTATAACAGAGCGATACTGTAAAAATCCGCCCTGAGATCGGTAGGTCGTGAGTTCAAACCCCGGCCGAGTCATACCAAAAACTATAAAAATGGGACCCATTGCCTCCCTGCTTGGCACTCAGCATTAAAGGTTGGAATTGGGGGTTAAATCACCAAATGATTCCCGAGCGCGGCCACCGCTGCTGCTCACTGCTCCCCTGTGGGGATGGGTCAAATGCAGAGGATAATTTCACCGCACTTAGTGTGTGTGTGACAATCATTGGCACTTTAACTTGTATGTGTGTACAGGATGAAGGAGACTGCACAGACAGGAGGGACGTCGTATTAGCTATATTTATTTTTATGTATATATATATCAGTGGCGTGCAGTCACTAGAGGCAGGGGAGGCGGGGCCTCACCTGCCATCATGGAAAGAAAAAAAATGTAAAAAGAAAAAAAAATGTATTAAATTGTTATATGTATCCAGTGATTATACTAAAGTTATTTTCCATTTAACTTCACCAGTTTTAGATTATTTTTATTTTTATTTTCACATTTGCCGTTCAAATACTGAGAAGAGACGGTGCGGTGATCAGCAGCCAGTTGAGGCACGTCACTGATTTGTGCCTCAACATGGATTGTGCACAATGACTCGGCTAACTGCTGAGCTGCTGTGCAGTGAGACTGTATTGCTATATGAATTATATCAGCTAACTAAACTATGGCATAGTTTAGTTAGCTGAGGTATATAATGTACAGTGTATTTTGTCAACAACTGTATGTGTGCAACGTATTTCTTGTGCTGAGCATTCATAAAACTGCTGCAAAAAACGTACTGTCTGAGGCTCGCAGTAATCCGGCCTCCTGGTGGTAGAGGGCGGTAGTGATCCCAGAGATCATTCCTCGGCCGGAGAAGAAAAAAAAAAAAAGAAGTTAGCAATAAGTGCGGCGATTGTTTATTTCCTCTCGCCTGAACTTTTATTAAAAACATGGAGGATTACATATGTAAAATAAAACAGTTTTCTAAACTGGACTTTCAATCGAAGCAGGAGGCAATAATTAAAGGTACACCAACGCCGGAGCTAAAAGGTTTGCTTTTGACTTCGGGACAGAAGACCTTTTCTTTTCAAACGGCGTGGTACACACGCAAAGGCTGGCTGTGTGGATGTCCAGCAAGAAAGGTAAGACCATAATAATGTTTTTTTATTAAATGTGCTTTTTTGTGTGCTACAGTTGTGTAAAGAATGCTGGTATGAGCTTTTAAACATAACCCGTTAACTGCTGCCAATCACATGGTGAATAAGATACTATTTAGGGTTCATATGTTTGTAAATCTGACTGTGATGATGCAGTCGTGCCTCACCAGACATTAACCTCACGGCACGCCACTGATATATATATATATATATATATATATATATATATATATATATATATATATATATATATATATATATATATATATATATATATATATATATATATATATATATATATATATATATATATATATATATATATATATATATATATTTATATGTATACGTATATACAATAACTATAAATAAGAAAACAATAATATTAATAAACAAGGGAAATTAAGTGTGACGGATCCAAAAGTGTATGGTGTGCGACTATGTGTGTGAATTAACTGCAGTGTGTTACCGGGAGTGTTGAGCGAGAGGCGGAAGTCCCGGAGGGGAAAGGCAAGCTCGAAGGTCCGTGAGACAGGCAGGTAGTCGGGGGTACTAGCGGGGTGTCAGAGTCGGTGTCCAGGCGGGCGGTCGAGATCCAAGAGGCAGCCAGGGAAGCAGAGGGAACACGGGGAGACGAGACACACAGCTCGTGACGCGGGAACGGAGGTCTGCTGTTGGATCGGCAAGGAGGACACGAGACAAGTGAAACACGGCGGGGGGAAAGAAACACAGAGAGGGTATGCATAGAGCTTGATTACGAGTCCTTACTGTACAAAACAGGAAACTACGTTCTGGCCCGGGATAGCAGGTTGTGCAGGCTTATGAAGGCAGGTCTCATCATCAGCCTCAGGTGAGTTGATTGCCGGATATTGATTGCAGCTGCATGCTTTTGGAGGCGCGCTAGGCGCAGCACACATGAACGTGCGCTGACGTGCGCCCAGGCCGTGACACAGGCCTATTCAACTGGTGCACCAAAGGGGGCCGGCTTCGAGATCAGCGACAGGTGCGTAGATGGCCCACCTGGGCGTGTTTATCTAATCACCTGTCGCTCTGTTAAAGGCAGCAGCCGGGAAGGAGAATGTGGTGGATGGTGGAGCACGAGCACGAGCACGAGCACAAGCGAGAGGGAGACCGACCGAAAGACAATTGCTGAAAAGCACTAAAAGACTTTGCACGTTGCTGAAAATAAAACATTGTTGTTACCCTGGAAGTGCCTGGCATGTTGGTGATTGGTGGTCCGAAGAACCCGGAAGCGCAAGTCTTCCACAATCAGACTTGCCAGCAAGTTCATTTCAAAACTTGGGAACATTTTTCAGCAGATATTTGACTGGTGTTTTTGCAGTAGGTCTTTAGTAGAAGCAGAGCTCTCCTCGTCATATAAATGATCTTTTGACTACAAATTTGATGATCTCACAAGACAGTTTAGCCTTTGCTCATTATTTTCCTGTGTTTGGTATCATTTCCAGTCCTGATGGTCTTGTTTTGACAGTATTTCCTGTTTGGTCTCGGTGTTTTGCAGAACCTTTCCTTTGTTTCTTGTCCAGTCGGTGCACCAGTTCCACAATACGCCCTTTTCTTCGAATAGTTTAGGAAATTTGGTTCCTGGAACCTCTCTGTCGAGAGGCGAGGCCAGCAGACCGACAGCGAGGCGTGCCACACCGGAGCCTGCTCCAAGATGGCGGCGAGGTGGCGTGGCTGGCAGACCCGCGTCCAAATGGACTGCAGGTGCGTGGATCGGGCAGCTGGGCACAATCAATTAATCCCCTGTCAGTGTTTAAAAGGACGGCAGCCGGAAACGACGGGGCAGAAGGAGGTGGAGAGCCAGCAGCACGGAGGAGCGAGAGAAAAAATACAACTGTTATTCATTTTCTCTGCCTACAGTAAAAAAACAGCATCTATATATATCAGGGCTATTTAACTACATAATGAAGAGGGCCACAGGTTTAAGAGCCCAAGAGCTCAGGGGCCGGATATCGAAATGTGGATGTTTCGTCAGGTTATATTCCTTTGAGACTTTTCTGTTTTGTTTCCGTTTATTTCGAACATGTATACAATGTCAACATGTCATCACATATTACACACTCCCATTCCTCATCACAACATGTCCGAAAGGGAGTAGGAAGAAGCAAAGCTTATTTAATCCCCTTTCGAGGGGTAGGATTTTACTTAATTGCAAAGTAAACACATCAACTTTCACACTGCACTGTCAATAAATTCATTATTTTGCCCTCGCTACTCGTTTCCACATTTCCAGCGCGTGCAGCTAGTTAACAGTATGAAGAAAAATAAGCTCCAGTTTTTGTTGAGGATCAATCAATCAATCAATCAATGTTTATTTATATAGCCCTAAATCACAAGTGTCTCAAAGGGCTGCAATGGATGTCGAGATTTCTTTTGAATTATTTTACTTCTTTATTTTTATTTCATTACACTTTTTGTTTTATTTAGGTTTGTAAGACTGAAAATATAAACATAAAGTTAACATAACCAAAGTATAACGTCCATTGTGTACTTTACATAACTAATGTCCATTGAGTATTTTACATAGATAAAAAGTTTATTGTTAATGTATTCACACAATAAACTACAAATGTGTACACATATAGAAATTACACAACATTCACACACCAAACATTGTATGTGACTTATCACTATTAGGGTTGTCGCCCTCTACTGGTCAAATTTAGCGATACATATATTAAAAGAGGTTTGAACGTTACTCTCACACAAACAAACAACACAGCCGCAAATACAAAAGACATCACAAAGTCAGCAATTTCTATACAAAAAAAACTAAATTTATTTATGCACAAATTACATCAATTTTAAAATGTTTTGTGTTGAAGATTACACGCTGGGATTTCTACCATTGTTGCTGCTTGTCTGGATCAATGTGTCCGTCGCTTAAAAGGTCCGCCAGAAACACAACATTCTTACTCGTTGTTAATTGTCACATTTTTGCAATCTATTTAGATTTTTTTCCAGAGTTCAATGAGTAGTCTTCTCAGTGTAGAAATATACAAAACTGTACGTCATCAGCCTAGATTTGTATAGACTACCCTGAATTGTGAAATGCGGTGGAAACACAAACCACACACTTCTACAAGAACCTGTAGTTCCAAGAACAGAGTGTGGGGAGTCGGGGCCAGCAGACAGACAGCGAGGAAGGCTGAAAAGCAGAAGCGGAGGAGCGAGCAGGTGGAACCGGAGCTGAAAAGCAACGCGCAAAAGACTTTTCTTATTGCAAAATAAAGAAATCTAAACCTGCTCACGAAGATGTCATTCCTTGATTATCCTGTGAATGCAGAGAATGTCACATTTGCAAATGTGAAAGTCTCTGCCTGTCGTTACAACATGTCCGAAAGGGAGTAGGAAGAAGCAAAGCTTATTTATCCCCTTTCAAGGGGTAGGATTTAACTTAATTGCAAAGTAAACACATCAACTTTCACACAGCACTGTCAATAAATTCATTATGTTGCCCTGGCTACTCGTTTCCAGCGTGTGCAGCTAGTTAACAGTATGAAGAAAAATAAGCTCCAGTTTTAGTTGAGGATTGATGTTCCTTTTGAATTATTTTCCTTCCTTATTTTTATTTCATTACACTTTTTGTTTTATTTATGTTTGTAACACTGAAAATATAAACATAAAGTAAACATAACCAAAGAATAACGTCCATTGTGTACTTTACATAACTAAGGTCCATTGTGTATTTTACATAAATAAAAAGTTTATTGTTAATGTATTAGCACAATAAACTACAAATGTGTACACATATAGAAATTACACAACATTCACACACCTTTTGCAAATGTGACAGTCTCTGCCTGTCGTGCGTGTTCACAGGACCATCAAGGAATGACATCTTCGTGAGCAGGTTTAGACTTCTTTACTTTGCAGTAAGAAAAGTCTTTTGCGCGTTTTGTTTTGATTGTGCCCAGCTGCCCGATCCACGCACCTGCAGTCTATTTGGACGCGGGTCCGCCGGCCACGCCTCCTCGCCGCCATCTTGGAGCGGGCTCCGGTGTGGCACGCCTCGCTGTCGGTCTGCCGGCCCCGTCTCCCCACACTCTGTTCTTGGAACTACAGGTTCTTGTAGAAGTGTGTGGTTTGTGTTTCCAGCGCATTTCACAAGTCAGGGTAGTCTATACAAATTAGGCAGTTTTGTATATTTCTACACTGAGAAGACTACTCATTGAACTGCGGAATTTTTTTTAAATAGATTGCAAAAATCTGACGATTAACAACGACTGTACAACAAAGTAAGAATGTTGTGTTTCTGGCGGACCTTTTAAGCGACGGACACATTGATCCAGACAAGCAGCAACAATGGTAGAAATCCCAGCGTGTAATCTTCAACACAAAACATTTTTAAATTGATGTACAAACCCCGTTTCCATATGAGTTGGGAAATTGTGTTAGATGTAAATATAAACACATTTTCAATGGGAGACAGGTCTGGACTACAGGCAGGCCAGTCTAGTACCCGCACTCCTTTACTATGAAGCCACGTTGATGTAACACGTGGCTTGGCATTGTCTTGCTGAAATAAGCAGGGGCGCGTCCATGGTAACGTTGCTTGGATGGCAACATATGTTGCTCCAAAACCTGTATGTACCTTTCAGCATTAATGGTGCCTTCACAGATGTGTAAGTTACCCATGTCTTGGGCACTAATACACCCCCATACCATCACAGATACTGGCTTTTCAACTTTGCGCCTATAACAATCCGGATGGTTCTTTTCCTCTTTGGTCCGCAGGACACAACGTCCACAGTTTCCAAAAACAATTTGAAATGTGGACTCGTCAGACCACAGAACACTTTTCCACTTTGTATCAGTCCATCTTAGATGAGCTCCGGCCCAGCGAAGCCGACGGCGTTTCTGGGTGTTGTTGATAAACGGTTTTTGCCTTGCATAGGAGAGTTTTAACTTGCACTTACAGATGTAGCGACCAACTGTAGTTACTGACAGTGGGTTTCTGAAGTGTTCCTGAGCCCATATGGTGATATCCTTTACACACTGATGTCGCTTGTTGATGCAGTACAGCCTGAGGGATCGAAGGTCACGGGCTTAGCTGCTTACGTGCAGTGATTTTTCCAGATTCTCTGAACCCTTTGATGATATTACGGACCGTAGATGGTGAAATCCCTAAATTCCTTGCAATAGCTGGTTGAGAAAGGTTTTTCTTAAACTGTTCAACAATTTGCTCGCGCAAACTGAAATCAAATACACACAGCTTAAAGATTGATCAATACCTATTTAAATTTAGTAATACATAAATATGATGATTTATGAAAATATAAAAGAAATATACCTGAACAGAACGCTCATGATGGTTACACCAAAAAGTAACGCTAGGAATCGCATTTTTCCAAGTTTTTGGGGCATTTTTATGCTATTTCCAAGCGTCTCCTTTTTATTATCGTTGATTCTAAATGGTCAAACTAATGCATATTATATATGCATGCCCTAGTAAACAAAAAAAACCTCATATTTATTTTGATTGTTACATTTTGAAGTACTTTTGTGCAGGTGGGTGCGATTGTACCCATTACCAGAGCTGTACACATTGGCAATATAGCCTATTGAGTTGAATTTTTAACATTTTCTGCTGGTGGCATGCCCCTGGATTTTTTTCACTGAAAAAAATGTGCCTTGACTCAAAAAAGGTTGAAAAACACTGACTCATTGGGTCCATTTTTACACTCTCAGTTACATTAACATTGATATTATACATGTGGGAATAATAAAAACATAAAATAAATGTTAATATTTGTCCATTAAACTGTGATATAAATGCATTTTTGTATGATTAAGACCATTTTTAACCCTTACTTGAGTAAAAATCACAAAATTTAAAGTTAAAGTACCAATGATTGTCACACACACACACTAGGTGTGGTGAAATTTGTCCTCTGCATTTGACCCATCTCCTTGATCACACCCTGGGAGGTGAGGGGAGCAGTGGGCAGCAGCGGTGCCACGCCTAGGAATCATTTTTGGTGATTTAACCCCCAATGATTGTCACACACACACTAGGTGTGGTGAAATTTGTCCTCTGCATTTGACCCATCTCCTTGATCACACCCTGGGAGGTGAGGGGAGCAGTGGGCAGCAGCGGTGCCACGCCTGGGAATCATTTTTGGTGATTTAACCCCCAATTCCAACCCTTGATGCTAAGTGCCAAGCAGGGAGGTAATGGGTCCCATTTACCTAGCGATCTCAGGGCGGACACTCAACCTAATTTAGTTTTTCATTCTTGCCTGTCTGTGTGGAAGCTGTAGAGGATTAGGGTGCGGCTCACTGGCTGGTCTGCTTGTTACAAAGTTGCCAAAATAATGTTTGCAGAGACATTTTTATATCATGTTTTTTGTTTAGTTTGTACACTGTAGAATCTACAGCCTATTTGATGTTTTAATGTAATGTGATAACGTTATTCTTGATCATCGGACTTTAAAAAGAGAAAAGAAACGCTGTATTAGAGAGCCTCTTGTAGTACTATGCCGCGATACTAATGAATCCCGCGTCGAAGTCACGTCGTGACATTGCTGGTTTTACGAGCAGAGGAGCATGTTCGGCAGCGCACACACATGGAGTACTTACAAGCAGACACAGAGTGTAGACAGAAAAGGAAGAACGGACGCATTTTGGCTTAAAAACTAACGATAAAGGTGAAGTTATAACACTGAAACACCCTCAGGAAAAGGTGCTTTTAGACATGGCTAGCTAGCTAGCGGCTAACGTCCATCCGCCGTCTGCAGTGTTTTAGCTACATCTAAATCACTAATCCTGGTCTCCATGGCGACAAATAAAGTATGTTTCTTACAAGTATCATCCCTGCAGGACGAGGAATAGCTAAACATGCTTCACTACCAAACACCATTGGTGGCTCTACACCTATCATCCACTGTAGTGATATCAAGTACAGGCAGGTATCTAGTCGATACTATGATTATGTCGATATTTTTTGGCATCACTTTCGTTTAAAAAAAATGTCTATTATGTTTATAAACTCAGTAAATATATCCCTGGACACATGAGGACTTTGAATATGACCAATGTATGATCCTGTAACTACTTGGTATCGGATTGATACCTAAATGTGAGGTATCATCCAAAACTAATGTAAAGTATCAAACAAAAGAAGAATAAGTGATTATTACATTTGAACAGAAGTGTAGATAGAACATGTTAAAAGAGAAAGTAAGCAGATATTAACAGTAAATGAACAAGTAGATTAATAATTCATTTTCTACATGTCTGTGATCATGTTTTGTTTAAGTAATGTCCTGTTTGGTTTTTGGACTCTTTTTGGTTCCTGTTTTCACTCCATTGTTTTGTCACCATAGCAACCATTAGTTTCACCAGTTTCACATTTTGAGTCCCGCACTCGTTGTCACTAATCATGTCACCATTATTTAAGCTTGCAGTTGCCAGGCAGTCGGCCTGGCGATATTACCTCTGTTACGTCTACTAACTCTGGTACCCATGCTACGCTTGCTACCATAGTTTATGCTTCATGCCATGCCAAGTAAGTTTTGTTTTTCCATGTCACAGTTAGCGAGTTTTGTTTTATGCCCATAGTTTCTGTCCATGTGTCAGTATTGTTTTCATAGCCACGTTTGTTCTCCGCCTTGTGTGTGCCTTTTGTTTGTACCCTTTTTGTAGTTTATAGTAATAATTAAACATGTATCTACCTTCATCCCATGTCCGATCCAATTCCTTTGCATTCCGGGAAAACAACCCATCCCACAGTCCACGTCATGACACTACCACTTGTCCTTAATAATGTTGACAAAATAATAGGTAGATAAATGACACAATATGTTACTGCATACGTCAACAGACTAATTAGGAGTCTTTGTTTGTTTACTTACTACTAAAAGACAAGTTGTCTAGTATGTTCACTATTTTATTTAAGGACTTAACTGCAATAATAAACATATGTTTAATGTACCCTAAGATTTTTTGTTAAAATAAAGCCAATAATGCAATTTTTTTTGTGGTCCCCTTTATTTAGAAAAGTACCGAAAAGTACCAAAATAATTTTAGTACTGCTACCGGTACCAAAATATTGGTATCGTTACAACACTACATGCCACACTGGGAGAAGTGGGGGCGATCATGAGCTATCAGGTGTATGTCGCGACTCGCTACCATCATTTGTATTTTTTGTCAGATGCAATAACAATGTTTTAATGCTCTGCTGACTAAATGGATGAATGGATTATATGTATGAAGGAATGAATGAATGTGGCTGCCAATATGAATGAATATATACCAAATACTTCTCTAAACTGGACTAAAACAAATGTTAAAGTTAAAGTTAAAGTACCAATGATTGTCACACACACACTAGGTGAGGCGAGATTATTCTCTGCATTTGACCCATCACCCTTGATCACCCCCTGGGAGGTGAGGGGAGCAGTGAGCAGCAGCGGTGGCCACGCCCGGAAACAATTTTTGGTGATTTAACCTAGGCTGACCATATGTCCTCTTTTCCCCGGACATGTCCTCTTTTGCGGGTGTGTCCGGGGTGTCCGGGCGGGGTTTTTAAAATGCCTCAAATGTCCGGCATTTTGAAATAGGGTTGCGTGTATTTTCAATGTACATCTTGGGCAGGGATCGGCAACCTCTGACAACTAAATTAAGGGCGTGCCGTGATGGCACTGCATATATTATCCTCTATTACTTGCACAAACAGCATGCCAGCCCGGTCTTATGTTGCATGAAGCTTTAACTTGCACTCGTGGGAGACAGCAAGGCATACTTGTTCAACAGCCACACAGCTTACACTGACGGTGCTCGTATATAACAACTTTAACACTGTTACGTTACAAATATGCGCCACACTGTGAACCCACACCAAAAAAGAATGACAAATACATTTCTGGAGAACATCCACATTGTAACACAACATAAACACAACACAACAAATACCCAGAATCCCATGCAGCCCTAACTCTCTAACCTCAACTGACGCACGGAGGGAGGGGGGGGGGGGGGGGGTGATGTGTGGGCGGGTTTGGTGCTAGCGGGGCGTATAATGTAGACTGGGAGAGTTAGTGCTTTGCTGTCACATTCGAGTGCAAGCAGTAGATGCATTCAACATGTGTCCGAGCAGGTAAGCTATTTAAGCAAACTGTAGAGGGCGCTAAAAGCAGTGCCATCACGCCCAAATTTCGGGTGTCTCCCGGGAAAAGTGGGAGGATTGGCAACTATGACGCTGATGAACGCCATTCATGTAAATCTCGCGGGCCGCACTAACTTAAACTGTCATATTAAAGTGCGGCCAGGGCGCGTGTCTAAGACCCATGGTTTAAACATAGCACAAAGCAATAAAAAGCTTTGTATACAGTGTAATTTCATTTTACATTTCAAAAGAGTTTTGAGGCTCCCATTGTTCTCTTTCATTTAAAGTTAAAAGTTAAAGTTAAAGTACCAATGATTGTCACACACACACTAGGTGTGGTGAAATTTGTCCTCTGCATTTGACCCATCCCCTCACCTCCCCCTGGGAGGTGAGGGGAGCAGTGGGCAGTGGGCAGCAGCGTAGCCGTGCCCTTGTGAAACTCGTCAAAATGGCTCTTTGAGTGATAAAGGTTGCCGACCCTAGACTCTAGGGTTAAGTTAAGAAGGGGTTAAACAAAACAAGCTGTGAAGGTGCGCACGCAGAAACATTCGTGAGGGAGGGGCAGAGACACAGAGCGAGAGAGCTAGTGAGTGGAGACAGACATGAAAACAAGAAATGCCGAAAAGTAAATGCAACTTCAAGGATGATTTGCGGAAAAAGTATTTATGTTTTGGTCCTGGCCGTGACACATGGGAAGCAGAATGCACTGTGTGCAAAGCAGGAACGTGTATATCTGTGGCAAATAAAGATCTACAAGCCCATATCGACACTACAAAGCACAAAACAGCTGTGCAGGGCGAGAGCTCGTTTATGACAACCTTTTTCCAAAACACAACATAGAATGTGAGATATAACAGGATAATGCATACATTTGTCATTTGTTTTCAAAACGCTTACAAAAAAGTGGTACCCCAAAAATTTACTGTGGGACCCCATTTGTATGATTTGATGGGGTCCCTGGGACCCCATTTTGAAAATTCCTAGCGCCAACACTACTGTCAACATAGGAGAAAAAATGCTTTATTTAAATAAATATATTACTTATGAAGCAAGTTCGAGTATCATCGGCAAATTTTCACCTAGTCCCGGCCTTGGCGTGCTGCCCGCCTTGGCACGCATATATGTGTCCTCTTTTTGGGATTTCAGAATATGGTCAGCCTATTTAACCCCCAATTCCAACCCTTGATGCTGAGTGCCAAGCAGGGAGGTAATGGGTCCCATTTTTATAGTCTTTGGTATGACTCATAGTCTTTGGTATGATAAATGGAGGTGATCGTCGAAAGTATATTTTCATGGAGGATCGTCCATGCACTTCACATACAAATTCAGTAAAGTACAGACTCCAAATCCCTTTTTTAATCTTATCAAAGCGAATAAATGGGACCAAGAAATATTTGATAACAGCATTTTTATGAAAGTGGATTACTCCCTTCTTTTTCTTGTTATCATCTTAATGAGCAGCCTGCATTAACAGTGATTACAGCGTGTGACTTTAAGTGTCATGTCTGTGTGATCATGTTTTGTTTTAGCCATGTTCGGTTTTGTTTTTGGACTACTTGTGCACTTTTGTTTGTTTTGTCACCATAGCAACCCATTAGTTTTTACCTGTCATGTCACGCACCTGTTTCACGTTCGGGGCGCATGGTGCTGCGGGATTTTTCTTCTCCCAAGATGCAAAGGACGAAAACCGGACAGGACTTGCAGGTAACGACATGATTTAATTATCAAATAACACAAAACTGGTACAACACAGAAAACAACCCGACAGGACAAGGTGCCGAGCGCACCGGAAGCTAAGGCTAACACAGACTGTATCTACTAGCAGGAGTTTAGGAAACGAGAACAAACCTACGTGGCAGTCGCGGGGTGCAAAACAAAGAAGCTAGCACGACTAACTGAGAAGGCAGGCTTTAAATAATAATGTCAATGATGACCAACAGGTGCGTGTCGGGAACCCCAGCGGCAGGTGAATGTAATTAGTTACTATGGTAACCAAACTCAGAGGTGCTTAAACAGGAACTAGAAAGAGATCAAGACTAACAGAAAAACACAAGTCACTAGAAAACGTAAACAGAAATATGATCGTCACTAGAAAACGTAAACAGAAATATGATCCGGGCAGCGGATTATAACAACGCACCTGTTTTCACTGATCATGTCACTGCTATTTAAGCCGGTCTGTTTCTGTTGTTCGTCCTGGTGACATTATCTATCTATCCATCCATGCTACCCATGATATTCCTGCTACCATAGTTCCATGCCAAGTAAGTTTTGTTTATTAATGCCACAGTTAGTGTTTTTGTTTCATTGTTCATAGTTTCTGCCTTTTGTGCAAGTTTTGTTTCATTAGCCAAGTTTTTGTACTTCTGCCTTGTGCGCGCTTTTTGTTTATTCCTTTTTGTAGTCATTATTAAATCATGTACCCACCTTCACGCCACGTATGGTCCAAATCATTTGCACCACGGGAGAAAAAATCACGCCAAAGTCCTAGTATTGACATTAAGTTAAAAAAAACAACAAAAAACTCTGACCTATGTTAACATAGTGCTTCTGTTAAAATGCACTGCTTTATGGTCCTTAGCATGTTTGAAAATGTGGATCGAGACAGTTGATGTTCAGGTTGTTGTGCAAAAACACTTGAAGCGTATACAAAAATAATGTGTGTTTTATATATATTAACATTTGAAAATAACCATTAACACACTGCCTTGTAAATTGCACAAAGCCAGAGAAGTGCCAATCAATGGTGAGTATTACTATCTTTCTATCTGCATGTGTACCTAAAATTGTGGCAAGTTTTATTATGTTTGCATGAGTACACATTAAAGGGGAACTGCAGTTTTTGGGGAATTTTGCTTATCATTCACAATTCTTATGTAAGACAAGAACATATATATTTTTCTTTCTTTATGCATTATAAGTGGCAAAATACAGCAGGTGGTTAACAATACAGCTGATGAGAGTACTCATGAGCGGCCAACAATACTTCATTTACATGTCATTACCTGAATATTAACCAAGTATTAGCGATATTGTTATTGTATGCGGTAAGGCAGGAAAAAATATTTCTAGTGATGCCGTGATTAGAGAGAGCTAACTAACTTATGCTGCTATATTGACACAATGAGTCGGCGAGCTGCCGCATCGCCTCTGAGTTGTAAAAAGGAAATTGTAGATCAGGCCTGGGCAATTATTTTGACTCGGGGGGCCAAATTTAGAGAAAAAAATGTGTCTGGGGCCAGTATATCTATCTATCTATCTATCTATCTATCTATCTATCTATCTATCTATATATATATATATATATATATATATATATATATATATATATATATATATATAGATATATATATATATATATATATATATATATATATATATATATATATATATATATATATATATATATATATATATATATATCTATATATATATATATATATATATATATATATATATATATATATATATATATATATAGATATATATATATATATATATATATATATATATATATATATATATATATATATATATATATATATATATATATATATATATATATATATATATATATGCATACATACAGTCATGCCCTAAATCAGGCTAGAATGAAGGTTTTAGAATGGCCTTCCCAAAGTCCTGATTTAAACGTGTGGACAATGCTGAAGAAACAAGTCCAATTCAGAAAACCAACAAATTTAGCTGAACTGCACCAATTTTGTCAAGAGGAGTGGTCAAAAATTCAACCAGAAGCTTGTGGATGGCGACCAAAAGCACCTTATTGCAGTGAAACTTGCCAAGGGACATGTAAGCAAATATTAACATTGCTGTATGTATACTTTTGACCCAGCACATTTGCTCACATTTTCAGTAGACCAATAATAAATTCATAAAAGAAGCAAACTTCAAGAATGTTTTTTGTGACCAACAAGAATGTGCTCCAATCACTCTATCACAAAAAAATAAGAGTTGGAAATGATTGGAAATTCAAGACAGCCATGACATGTTTTTTACAAGTGTACTTTTGACCACAACTGTATACACACACACACACACCCTCACACACACACACACACACACACACACATATACATACATACATACATACATACATACATACATACATACATACATACATACATATATATATATATATATATATATATATATATATATATATATATATATATATATATATATATATATATATATATATATATATATATATATATATATATATATATATATATATATATATATATATATATATATATATATATGTATGTATGTATGTGTAAGCTGGGCAGCACGGTGGCAGAGGGGTTAGTGCGTCTGCCTCACAAGGTCCTGAGTAGTCGTGAGTTCAATCTCGGGATCTTTCTGTGTGGAGTTTGCATGTCCTCCCCGTGACTGTGTGGGTTCCCTCCGGGTACTCCGGCTTCCTCCCACCTCCAAAGACATACACCTGGGGATAGGTTGATTGGCAGTTCAACAGTTCTCGACCGATTTGAAAAATTTAAACACGAACCATTTCAACTTATTCAGCCCATTCAAATGTTTTACCATTTTAAAAAGTATTCCCGTTTTTCTCGTAATTCCCAATTTTTTGGGAAATTCCAATTTAAATCAATGGGACATTCTTCAAAGTTCCACAATTCCCACATTTTTCATCTGATTCAAACTGTTCCAACTTCAAAATATTCAGCGTGTTTGGGAATTGTGTGTTCTACTTCAACAATTCTAAATTTTTTTCCAGGATTTCAGTTTAACTTCAGCATTGGAGCATTCACACACAATGTATTCAGGAATTGCCTCATCTCGTTGTTATTCAACTTATTCTTATTCTTCTTCTCCAGATTTTGCCGCGTTCTACCTTCCACATTTTTCACCCGATTCAAATTGTTCCAACTTCAAACTGTTCAGCCTATTCAGGAATTGCAGGGTTTCCCTTTACACATTCCAACAATTCCCAGATTTCCCAGAATTCCAGGTTTTCCGGGACATTTTTCCCATTCAAAATTAATTGGCCATTTTTCAAACTTCTACCATTTCCACATTTTTTAACCTATTCAAACCATTCCACCTTCAACACATTCCACCATTCTGGAAATTCAAACTTACTTTTTTTCAAGTTCAAAAAAATTCCAGGATTTTCCAGAATTCCTGGTTTTTCCAAAGCCCTATTTCCACCCTTTTTTCTGTCGACTACTCCTCCCACACTTATCAACCCACATCAACCGTTCCACCGTCCAAACATTCCTCTTAATCAGGACAAAAAACAAATTTGTTTTTTTTTTAACTGGAAAACTTCCAGTTATTTATTTTGTTTTTATTCAGTCATTGGTGGAGCTAAGGATAGTATTTGAATATTGTTTTTAATATTTGTGTGCAGTACTTTGGAAACATTTTTGTTGTTTAAATGTGCTATATATATATATATATATATATATACATATATATATATATAGATATATATATATATATATATATATATATATATATAAAGTGGATTGGATTGGATTGTCATACATTAAGAATTGTTAATGATAAACAAAATTCCCAAAAAATGTGCAGTTCCCCTTTAACCCCCCACATTCTTCAACGCATTTCAACCGTTTTACCGTCAAAACATTCCTCATAATCATGACAAAAAAAACAAAGTGTTTTTTTTTAACTGGACAAATTCCCGGTTTACCCGAAATTACAGGAATTCCGTAATACCATTTCTCAATTGAACATGTTGAATTGAATTCTTCGATTTGAAAAATTCCAACACTAACAATTTCAACTCATTCAGACCATTCAAGTTTTTTACCATTTTAAAAAAAATTCCCGCTTTTTCCGAAATTCCCAAATTTTTGGGAAATTCCCATTACATTTTTCATCTGATTCAAACTGTTCCAACTTCAAAATATTCAGCCTGTTTGGGAATTGTGTGCTCTGCTTCAACAATTCTAAAAAAATTCCAGGATTTCAGTTCAACTTCAGCATTGGAGCAATCACACACAATTCCTTCAGGAATTGCCTCATCTAGTTTCTATTTATTGTTTTAATTGGTTTTACGCTTTAAAATGTTTTTTAATCATATTTATTTTTTATATTGTTTTTAAGGGCAGCACGGTGGCAGAGGGGTTAGTGCGTCTTCCTCACAATACGAAGGTCCTGAGTAGTCGTGAGTTCAGCTCTGGTTCTTTCTGTGTGGAGTTTGTATGTCCTCCCCGTGACTGCGTGGGTTCCCTCCGGGTACTCCGGCTTCCTCCCACCTCCAAAGACATGCACCTGGGGATAGGTTGATTGGCAACACTAAATTGGCCCTAGTGTGTGAATGTTGTCTGTCTATCTGTGTTGGCCCTGCGATGAGGTGGCGACTTGTCCGGGGTGTACCCCGCCTTCCGCCCAATTGTAGCTGAGGCTCCAGCGCCCCGAAGGGAATAAGCGGTAGAAAATGGATGGACGGATATTGTTTTTATATTTATTTATTTTGTTTTTATTCAGTCATTGGTGGAGCTAAGGATAGTATTTGAATCTTGTTTTCAATCATTTTTGTGCAGCATTTTTGTTGTTTAAATGTGCTATACACTGTAAACCCGAATGCTCAAAATAATTAATTAGAATAAGTAGTGTAAACTTAAAAAGTTCGTAAAAGTTGTACTTACTTAAAAATGTTGAGTGTGAGTAACGTTTTCCTTTTTTTTTTTTTTTTAAAGTTTATTAAACTTGTTATTTTTAATTAATATTTACTTGTTTGCAGATTATGCTACTGCTACTTAAAATAATTAACTCACAGTTACTTAAAACTCAGTGGATTAAACAACATGTTGTCGCAATTTGAAAGAACAAATCATTAAATCGAATCAAGAATAAATTAAGAATGAATCAATCGCATTATAGATTTGTATTGTTACTATACTCTGTGTGTGTGTATGTATATATCAGTGACGTGCAGTCAGGGGAGGCGGGTGAGGCGGGGCCTCACGTGCCAACATGGAAAGAAAAAAAATGTAAAAAGAAAAAAAATTAATTAAATTGTTATATGTATCCAGTGATTATACTGTAAAGTTATTTTCCATTTAACTTCACCAGTTTTAGATTATTTTTATTCAAAATCGCTGAATTTTCACATTTGCCGTTCAAATGCTGAGAAGAGACTTGCTGTGATCAGCAGCCAGTTGAGCCTCACCATGGATTGCGCAATGACTCGGTTAACTGCTGGCCTGCTGTGCAGTGAGACCGTATTGCTATATGAATTATATTATACATTTCCATAGTTTAGTTAGCTGAGGTATATAATGTACAGTGTATTTTGTCAACAACTGTATGTGTGTAACGTATTTCTTGTGCTGAGCAATCATAAAACGGCTGCGAAGACGCACTGTTTGAGGCTCGCAGTAATCCCGCCTCCTGGTGGTAGAGGGCGCTAGTGATCCCAGCGATCATTCTTGCTACTACTCGGCTGCAGAAGAAGTGAAAACAAGCAGCATCAATTAGCGATCGTTTATTTTTTCCTCTTGCCTGGACTATTAACATGGAGGATTACATATCTAAAATAAAACAGTTTTCTAAACTGGACTTTCAATCGAAGCAGGAAGTAATACTTAAAGGAAGATCTCCATCGAGACAGAGAGACTTTTAAAACTGAAGAAAGATAAGGAAGACTTCTATAAACAAGTTATCGATGCTTTTGTTTAAAAAGAGCGGCGCATGGACTTCATTTATAAGTAAAGGTAAGACCATAATAAAGTTTTTTTTATTAAATGTGCTTTTTTGTGTGCTACAGTTTGTATGTGTAAAGTTAAAGTTAAAGTACCAATGATTGTCACACACACACTAGGTGTGGTAAAATTTGTCCTCTGCATTTGACCCATCCCCTTGATCACCCCCTGGGAGGTGAAGGGAGCAGTGGGCAGCAGCGGCGCCGCGCCCGGGAATAATTTTTGGTGATTTAACCCCCAATTCCAACCCTTGATGCTGAGTGCCAAGCAGGGAAGAATGCTGGTATGAGCTTTTAAACATAACCCGTTAACTGCTGCCAATCAAATGGTGAATAAGATACTCTTTAGGGTTCATATGTTTGTAAATCTGACTGTGATGAAGTCAGTGCCTCACCTGACATGAACCTCACCGCACGTCTCTGGTATATATAAATTATTGCATGCGCGTGCGCACACACACACAGAGGAAGTGCTTTTATTTTGTAGCATTTGCGTGCACTTTCTCTTTCGGCAGCAGACACAAGGGGGAACATTTTTGAGTTGGCTTAATTGGCAAGTTTAATTCAATTCTAATTTAAAAGCACATTTAACATAAACTTCAAACATTTACGATGTGATATACTCAAATATTGACGTTTAGGAACTCCAAAAATATGTGGCACTTTTTTTTTAGTTCTGCTTACTCACTCGGGTTTACAGTATATAAATAAAGTGAATTATATTTATATACAGTGTTTCCCATAAACTGCCAAGATACCTGTGGCGGTGGGGGCGTGACCATGGGCGTGGCTATGGGCGTGGTCATTATGACATCATCGAGACATTTGCATAATTTACTACAATGATAGGATTTTCTCTAAAAAGGCTCAAAAAATGTATACTTACTAATTAATAATAACAGTTTTGTTTTAAATGTCCATCCATCCATTTTACAATATAATTACAACACTTTATGTACATATTTATATACAGATTTGAACAATAAGTTATTCACTGAAATATATTTATTAATTGTGGTTCTTACAAAAAATATATCTTATAAAAATATAAAAGCTAAAATGTCTCTTAAAGCTCTGCCCCTTTAATTAGTGCATACTAAATCATTTAACTTTAGCCTACTACTACAACCATATTATTTACCAGCAACATAAAGTGAAACAGAGGCAGAGGTGTCCTGCCACAGTCAGTAACAAATAAACAGAAAACTGTAGTGGTCAAATACAAATAAGGCAACAAGAGAAGTATCCTACACTTCTCTTTTGTAAAGTAAATCTGAACAGCCTATATGAGCATCTACATCAACTATATCAACTAAATGATTTGCCTGAGAGACTGGACAGGACAAAAAAAAAAAAAAAGTTTTATTTTTTTATTTATTTGTGGCGGACGTAATTCTTTCGTGGCGGGCCGCCACAAATAAATGAATGTGTGGGAAACACTGATATAGCGCTTTTCTCTAGTGACTCAAAGCACTTTTACATAGTGAAACCCACTATCTAAGTTGCATTTGTGGGTGGCACCGGGAGCAGGTGGGTAAAGTGTCTTGCCCAAGGACACAACGGCAGTGACTAAGGATGGCGGAAGCGGGGATCGAACCTGGAACCCTCAAATTACTCTATCAACCGAGCTATACCGCCCAAGTGGATTGGATTGTCATACATTAAGAATTGTTAAAGATAAACAAAATCCCCCCACCCCCCAATGTATGCTGCAGATGCGGGGGGGGGGGCTCCCCTATAAAGCCAAGGTGGGGGGTGGGGGTCCTCCTGAGCAAAGTCTTCGGATGTTTTTTTTTTTTTCAGTTGCAAAACAGATTACGGTCCAGGTTGCAACACAATGGCGGCTCAATGCACCACTTCCTACAGCCGTCCGCGGGGCTGAATGCGGGGTGGGGGAGCACGGCGGGGTCCTCGGCAGGGTACTAGCGCGCAGGTGCGAGGTGCATTGCAAAAAGCCATAAACAATTGGCGGGTGGGCAACCTGCTGATGTCATTATTTACTTGCAATCTGGTTAATCCCTGTTTGGCGTGAACATGTTGCAAGATTAGGACTGTTTGAAAAAAAATAAAAAAATAAATAAATAAATAAAATGTAAGTGAAGCAAATTGTACGGAAAAGGTGTTTGGAAATTCCTGTGACGTCATCAGCTAAAGGACAACACCCCCGCCCCTCGCATGGCTGTCCCGCCACTCTCTCTCTCTCTCTCTCTCTCTCTCTCTCTCTCTCTCTCTCTCTCTCTCTCTCTCTCTCTCTCTCTCTCTCTGAGCCTCCTTCCACCCCCCTCGCCCCCCCCACCCACCAAAGTTGCCACCAGTCGGGACAAGCTGGCGAACTCTCGCCGCTCCTCGGACTCCCTGCTCGGCGTCACCATGACGGAGGAAAGTCGGGGCAAGAGGAGGAAACAAGCCAACCCGAGGAGAAGTCGCGGTGAGTCGCGGAAGGGAGTGATGGAGCACGCAGCCATGTTGACTCAACATCTCCTTTTTTTTTATCATACAACTACAACTCAAACGGGCTACTTTTAAGTCGTTTTGTTAGTCAGGAGGCTGAGTGGCTGCTGAGCCCCCAGCTGAACACCACAAATGTACATTTAGTCCATTTAAAAAAAAAAATTAATGACCAGTGTTGGCGCAAGGAATTTTCAAAGTCCTAAAAAATGGGGTGCCACAGTACATTTTTGGGGGTGCCACTTTTTTGTAAGCGTTTTGAAAACAAATGATAAACGTATAGGCATTATCCTGTTATACCTCACATTCCAATGTGAGATATAACAATGTGAGTGTTGTAGAAAAAAGGTTGTCATGAACCAGGGGTGTCCAAAGTGCGGCCCGGGGTCCCACGGCTCATTTGAAAAATGCTGCTACCAAAAAAAAAAAAAAAACATAAAAAAGAAATAAAAGAGCAAACGGGTGTAGTGAGAAAATGTTGCAGATTTGACTCTAATAGAATAAAGCAAAGTGTAAAAATAATAATATTTAAATTAAATTAATGTTGGTATGAAATATTGGTAGGGATGTCCGATAATGGCTTTTTGCCGATATCCGATATTCCGATATTGTCCAACTCTTAATTACCGATACCGATATCAACCAATACATATATCAACCCATACCGATATATACAGTCGTGGAATTAACACATTATTATGCCTAATTTGGACAACCAGCTATGATGAAGATAAGGTCCTTTTTTAAAAAAAAATAAAAAATCAAATAAGATAAATAAATTAAAAACATTTTCTTGAATAAAAAATTAAGTAAAACAATATAAAAACAGTTACATAGAAACTAGTAATTAATGAACATTTTTAAAATTAACTGTTAAAGGTTAGTACTATTAGTGGACCAGCAGCACGCACAATCATGTGTGCTTACGGACTGTATCCCTTGCAGACTGTATTGATATATATTGATATATAATGTAGGAACCAGACTATTAATAACAGAAACAAACAACCCTTTTGTGTGAATAAGTGTGCATGAGTGTAAATGGGGGAGGGAGGTTTTTTGGCTTGGTGTAGTAATTGTAAGTGTAGCAGTGCTTTCATGCTCTTATTTCTATTTTTGTCTATGTTTCTGTTTTATCTAGTGTTTATCTAGTGTGTGTCATGATTCATTTCTATTTTAATTTTTTATTATATATTCTTACTTTCTATTTTTATTTGTAATACTTTGTCGCACTTTGAGATTTTAACAAATGTAAAGTGCGTAACAAATGCAATTCATTATTATTATTATTATTATTATTATTATTATTATTATTATTATTATTATTATCTTGTGTTTTTTATGTTGATTTAATAAAAATAAATAAAAATAACCCGATACCAATAGTTTAAAAAACGATACCGATAATTTCCGATATTACATTTTATAGTATTTATCGGCCGATAATATCTGCAGGCCGATATTATCGGACATCTCTAATTATTGGCCTATTAAATATTTAAATATTTTTTTGGGGAAAATATTATCCATCCATCCATCCATTTTCTACCGCTTGTCCCTTTTGGAGTCTGCTGGAGCCTATCTCAGCTGCATTCGGGCAGGAGGCGGGGTTCACCCTGGACAAGTCGCCACCTCATCACAGGGCCAACACAATATTACATAAACAAGGTTTTCTTGGAAAAAAAGGGCATAAAACGTAAGAAAATAAAGAATTATGAAAACGTATAAATGACAGATAGATCTGAAGTTGATCTAGGGATTTAAGTGTTGAAAGTAAAAATTATATACATTGATGTATAATCTTTTTTTTAACACTTTTATGAGTGTTGCCCTTTTAAAATGCTACTAAAAAAACATAACAATTAAATACAAGAGCAAACAGGTGTAGTGAGAAAATGTTGCAGATTTGACTCTAATAGACTAAAGTAAACTGTAAAAAAATAATATTTAAATTAAATTAATGTTGGTATGAATTGTTGGCCTTTTAAATATTGAAATATTTTTTGGGGGAAAATATTACATTTGCCATATAAATAAAACAAGGTTTTCTCGGGGAAAAAAAGGGCATAAAACATAAGAAAACAAAGAATTATGAAAACGTATAAATGACAGATAGATCTGAAGTTGATCTAGGGATTTAAGTGTTGAATTAAGCTTAAGCTGTATAATCACTCGCCATACAGCAATAGATGATATCTGTCTATTACCTGACACCTTCTGTGTTAGCTACCTCTCTTTGTTTTTAATGTCTATTTTCTATGTTCTGCTGGATTTATTCTCTATTTTATGCTGCAGCTGTCACATATACTGGAATATTGTACATGGTAATTGTTATATATTGTATATATGATATAGACATAATATAATATATCAGTATATATAATATACTGTACATATATTATGTAAATATTACATATACTGTATATGTTATATTTTATATCGCTATATTCAGTCTATTTATACCTGCATTGTCCTTTCCATCCTTACACTTTCCATCATTGTAACTGAGCTACAGTGTGGAACAATTTCCCTTGTGGATCATTAAAGTTTGTCTAAGTCTAAGTAAAAATAATACATATATTGGCGTATAATCTTTTGTTTAACACTTTTATGAGTGGGGCCCTTTTAAAATGCTACTAAAAAACATAAACATGAAATACAAGAGCAAACAGGTGTAATGAGAAAATGTTGCAGATTTGACTCTAATAGACTAAAGTAAACTGTAAAAAAATAATATTTAAATTAAATTAATGTTGGTATGAATTGTTGGCCTTTTAAATATTGAAATATTTTTTGGGGGAAAATATTACATTTGCCATATAAATAAAACAAGGTTTTCTCGGGGAAAAAAAGGGCATAAAACATAAGAAAACAAAGAATTATGAAAACGTATAAATGACAGATAGATCTGAAGTTGATCTAGGGATTTAAGTGTTGAATTAAGCTTAAGCTGTATAATCACTCGCCATACAGCAATAGATGATATGAAACATGAAATACAAGAGCAAACAGGTGTAATGAGAAAATGTTGCAGATTTGACTCTAATAGAATAAAGTAAACTGTAAAAAAAAAATATATTAAATGTAATTAATGTTGGTATGAATTATTGGCCTGTTAAAGGCTCTGATTACTTCACATGAAATATTCCACTTTTAAATATTTTTTTGGGGAAAATATTACATGTTGCCATATAAATAAAACAAGGTTTTCTTGGACAAAAAGGGCACAAAACTTAAGAAAACTAAGAATTATGAAAATGTATAAATGACAGGTAGATCTGAAGTTGATCTAGGGATTTAAGTGTTGAAAGTAAAAATAATATATATTGATGTATTATCTTTTTTTTAACACTTTTATGCGTGGGGCCCTTTTAAAATGCTACTAAAAAAACATAAACATGAAATAAAAAGAGCAAACAGGTCTAGTGAGAAAACGTTGCAGATTTGACTCTAATAGAATAAAGTAAACTGTAAAAAAATAATATTTAAATTAAATTAATGTTGGTATGAATTATTGGCCTGTTGAAGGCTCTGATTACTTCACATGAAATATTCCACTTTTAAATATTTTTTTGGGGAAAATATTACATGTTGCCATATAAATAAAACAAGGTTTTCTTGGACAAAAATAAATACATAAACATGAGTTTTTTTCAAACTGTTATTGCTCAGAAAACAATAATGTTGTCATGAATTGTTGACCTATTTAAGGCTAGAATTACTTCACATCTAATATTCTAAACATTTGGGGGCGGGGGCAAAGGATAATTCTTCATAAAAAAAACATGTTGTTTTTTTTTTTACAAAAAAGGGCATAAAAGATAATAATGTTTTTACTTTATAATATGTCAACAGTTAGACCTGAAATTGATCTATAGATATTTAGACGTGGAAAGTAAAAAAAATATGAATATACAACTTTTTTTTAACACTAATGACTGGGACCTTTAACACTCACCAAAATTGAGGGGAGTCCTCATGGGTGCAATATATATTTTATTGGTTATTAAAATAAAAAATATCACAATGGCCCCCGAATGCTTTCATTTTTCATTATGCGGCCCTTAATGGAAAAAGTTTGGACACCCCTGTCATAAACGTTACTTAATTCAGGCTCTGTCAGAGGTGACTGTTATATTCCTCTGCGCAGGAGCACTTTCAGTAAGTGGGCTTGGTCAGTAAGGAGCGCAAATGTGTGGAACTCAGTACCTGAGGAGGTTAAACTGCTCACCACTTACAAGGCCTTCGCAAAAAATTTTTAAATGTGGCTTATCAACGCCTGCGGCTGCCAGCACTAAAAGATGAGCCTGTTTTGATGCTGAGATAAATGTTATGTTGTGATGTTGTATTTTATTTTTTATCATATTGTATATGTACTGTGGGCTTTTATTCTTTTTCTCTCTCTTTCTTGTCTTTTTCATTTAAATTGTAATTTTAAAGCCTAGTTTACATCATGTCCAGGGGACTACAGATGAAAACTAGCCTTCTGGCTAATTCTGGCTTTTTTTTTAACCATGTGTAGTCATTTGTTTTATGAAATTGCATTGTCCCCTTTGAAATAGACTAATTTAATCTAATCTAAAAAAAATAACACAAAAGAAAACAAACGCAGTATTTGTGATCAATAAAACTTTTGGCGAATCAAAATTTAAGAAACTGTGCAAAGTGCATTACTTTGAAGTCGACCAATAATAAATAATTAATCATTTGACCCGGCAAATATACCGTATTTTACGGACCATAGGGCGCACCGGATTATAAAGCGCACTGCCCATTAATGGTCTATTTTTAATCTTTTTTCATATATTAGGCGCACAGGGCGCATTAAAGGAGTCATATTATTTGTTTCTAAATGTAAAAGACTTCCTTGTGGTCTACATAACATGTAATGGTGGTTCTTTGCTCAAAATGTTGCATAGATAATGTTTTACAGATTATCTTCAAGACGCTTTCTGACAGTCTCTTCCGGATGCGCCGTTTTGTGGGCGGTCTTATTTACGTGGCTCACCTTCGACAGCGTCTTTGTTGTAGCGGTGTAGCGTGCAAGGACGGGAGTGGAAGAAGTGTCAAAAGATGGCGCTAACAGTTTTAATGACATTCAGACTTTACTTCAATCAATAACGGAGCAGCGTCTCCTCATCCGGAAACAACCACACCGGAAATGTGTCCGTGAGAAACCGTCCGACCGTAATTCTTAATAACTAAAGTTCCTTGGGTGAATAATGTAAACTCACTACACCGGTATGTTTTAGCGCTTTCATGGCGAGTTTACTGACAGATATAAGTAAGAACTTTACACTACTTTATATTAGAAATGGCACTAAAACGTTAACGACTAAAACATTTTGATAGATTTTTGAGCGCCGTCTGTAATATTCTATATTTTTAATGGAACATTTAAAATGTTGGTGTTGTTTACTTGAGACTTATCTCTTACTGCAATCTACTGGTCACACTTATAATCATACCCTGTACCAAATATAATAGTGTAGCGTCCCGGAAGAGTTGGTACTGCAGGGAGTTCTGGGTATTTGTTCTGTTGTGTTTATGTTGTTTAGGATTTTTTCACAATATGGCACATGTTTATGACAGTGTTGGCATTGTTCATACTGCCACCCTTAGTTTGACATGTATGGCTGTTGAGTAAGAATGCCCTTTATTTATTTGTATATGGGATGTCCCAAATCAAAACGTTCTTTAAAATTGGCTATTATTGGCTAAAATTGTACAGAATGACAGTTGTTCTTGACAAAGTTTATACAAGACCATTATCACCCCTGCCAACGCTACAAAAGCATTGACGTGGGAAAGCTCAACCTTATAGTCCAGACAAAATCGGTTAAAAAAATTAAAATTAAAAAACAAATTAAAAAAACAAATTACATTTTTTAAAAAAAACGCGTCCTGGGTACGCGTGGACTTCCGGAATTGTGAGTCCTTTCTGATTTCAATGCGTAAAAAGACACAAAAAGTGCGTTAACGCCAACACTGAATGACCATACTTTCAAAACCCAGCTGTGTTGATGACGTCATTCAAGCCTCGTGTTGACTTTCTTTTTATTTACAAAGAATGATGCAACGTGCCCGTCCATTAAAAGTTGCCAGTGGAACTCTAACTTGAAAAGATACAAGTATGTGTCCATGAATCATGACGGCAACCCGTGGCTCCCTTTTTATTTTCATTTTGTCAAAACGTAGTCTGGCAGTGAAATGTTGGAAATCCCCCCCTGCTGTATCGAATAGATATTTTTAGCTAATACATGGCGCTTGCTTTTAGTTTTTTTTAAGCCCGGCCTGATAGCCGGGAGATGTTGGTAAATAATTCCTTGCTGTTTCCTCCAAAGACGTGCATGTTTGTGTCAAAACGTGTCCAGCTTTGAACACGGCTTCACAAATCCCCATTGAGAGTTGAGTTAAGCAGTGCTAGTCAAAGAGCTACAAACTGTCAACATACTATTGGGAGGTGTGCTAATTGATTATTATTGTTATTTGAATTATTATTATTATTATTACATCACCTACAGCAGAGCTGGGAAATATTTGGATTATATACACATTTAGCTGTACAGTATGTGTGTTTTGGTCCCTTTTTTTCAAGTCACAATGATAGATAGAGTTCTAAAAAAGTTATGACAGACCACCTCAAAAAAAGGGAATGGAATTTTACAGTTTTTTACTGAATGGGACACCCAAAACGTACATTAAAATAAAGGAAGTGGGATTTACAATATTAACTATGAAGAATAAAACACTGAATATTAACAACATATGAACATCTTTTACTTCTCAGACCAGCTCCTCCATAGTTGTGTATCTATTACACTCAAGCAAAACACAACAACAATGTAACAAACAGCAAAATATGAATGCAAAGTGTAATAAACACCTACAATATGATATATTATCGCATACAAATGTGTTTCCAAATCTGTTTCTGACACATGCTGCGCTGAAAACAAACCCAGCCCACTCTGCTTTGTTCCTGGTCTGAGCTGCTGTGACGTATATTACCATAATAACTTGTATAACACTCAAAAGTGCAGATTTCAACCATTGAAATACTTTCTATAGTTCAAGACTTACGGTCATTTAAAAACAGCTATGTTATCGGCGGTCACTCGAACGAGTATGACGATCCTCCTGGTAGGGGTGTATCCCTTTATGGAGGATGCCTGTGCGTGACTTTGTTTAACGTGGGGAGACTGTTGCACAGACAGTCACCACACGATCCTTGACAGAATCGGGTCAGGGTCCAGTCGCATGGAGTCCAAGACGACTAGGGACCCTTTTCTGCTGCAGCCTTCTTCCGCCAGTATCCCTGGCTAGGGGGCAGTCAGGTACTAGGCCTTTGCCAAGGGCCACCTGGGGTAACAGTAGTAAAGGGGTTAACCTCCTAGTGCCCCAAGACCCCATAACGTCATGCCCAGGTCAAAAAACAGCACTGCACATCACAATGGCAAATACAGTTTTGATGTTAAAGGTCTAAAAAAAATTATGTAGAACGTCCGGTGGGCCGGTTTTGAAAATCTTAATGGGCCGCATGTGGCCCGCGGTCCCTATTTTGTCCAGGTCTGACCTACTGTATGACGTAGGGCTTGGCAATATGGCTGAAAACCGCATCACGATATTAGTCGATATCAATTACTATTGATATTGTTTATGACCTATCGAAAAGAAGGACCAGAAGGAAAATAAAAATAATGTTAAATGAAAATATTTTTATTTAAACTATAAGCTTCCTCTGATTATAATCCGCACAGCTATCAAGGCAGAAAGGAAAGAAAATGTCAACACAATTATGGCAAGCACTCAAACAATGTTAACAACATTCTAAAATCACATTAAGCACTTAGCAATAACCTCTTAAAATGAAGGTGCAAAAATAAGGAATAAGTAAAAAAATGCTCAATAAAGTGTAAAATTGTGCAAAGTGTGAAAATGATAACATAAACATTTGGAAACATGAGAAGAAATATTATTTTGCTTACTGCCAGGAAGTTACAGCTGTGTTACATTTAATTTGATCTGTTATTCTTATTTAAGTATGGAAAGGAATTTATGTTATGCATTAATTATTGTTTAAAGATTAACAGACGAAATTACTAATATTTTAGAGTAGCAAATTTGTTATATTCTGTCATTTATTTTATTTACACAGTCCTGCACTTTAGTTCCTACCTGTTGTTCCCATATACCCGAATAGGGAACGTACAAGGGGTGGAAAAAAAAAGGTGAAAGACTACAGTCCGTTTATGAAAAATCCAAAAAACTGGCATACTGTCAAGGTGACTTTTCCTGTTTTATGTACAATTTTAAGTTTCTCTTCTCACTCCATGCAGAGAATCAACAGCAAAACAGCAAGATGGCGCAACCAAATATGATAATCGATACTGTTACGCGATCGGCTGTTAGCGTGTCCCTCCCATTGCTCAGTGATCACATCCCATAGACCAGTGTTTTTCAACCTTTTCTGAGCCAAGGCACATTTTATTCATTGAAAAAATCCTGAGGCACACAAACACCAGAAATCATTGAAATATGAAACTCAGCAGCCGATATTGACAGTAAAAAGTAGTTTTCGCAATTGTACCATAACCAACCATGCTTCACTATAACTCTTGTCTCAAAGTAGGTGTACTGTCACCACCTGTCACATCACGTTGTCACTTATTTTGAGGTTTTGACGTTTTCCTGTGTGTAGTGTTTTAGTTCTTGTCTTGCGCTCCTATTTTGGTGGCTTTTCCTGTTTTGTTGGTATTCTCCTGTAGCAGCGTCATGTCTTCCTTTGAACGCTATTCCCCGCACCACCTTTGTTTTAGCAATCAAGACTATTTAAGTTGTGCGGACGCTATCCTTCTTTGTGGGGACATTGTTGATTGTCATGTCATGTATGGATGTACTTTGTGGACGCCGTCTGCTCCACACGTTGTAAGTCTTTGCTGTCGTCCAGCATTCTGTTTTTGTTTACTTTGCAGCCAGTTCAGTTTTAGTTTCGTTCTGCATAGCCTTCCCTAAGCTCCAATGCCTTTTCACCTTTTGTTTATTTTTGGTTTAAGCATTAGATACCTTTTTACCTGCACGCTGCCTCTCGCTGTCGGTTGCATATTGTGATCACGAAAAACCATGTTCCCGACATCTACAAAAGCAATTAGTTACCTGCTGCCACCTACTGATATGGAAGAGTATTACACGGTTACTCTGCCGATCTCTAGACAGCACAGACACTCAACAACGGCACATTATTTGCGGATTATAATTACTGGTTTGCAAAAAAGATTTTTAGACTTAGACTTAGACTGAGACAAACTTTAGTGATCCACAAGGGAAACTGTTCCACACAGTAGCTCAGTTATAAAGGATGGAAAGGGTAAGGATAGAAAGGATCTGTCACGTCCTGTCACATCACGTTGTCAACTATTTTGAGGTTTTGACGTTTTCCTGTGTGTAGTGTTTTAGTTCTTGTTTTGCGCTCCTATTTCGGTGGCTTTTCCTGTTTTGTTGGTATTCTCCTGCAGCAGTTTAATTTCTTCCTTGAACGCTATTCCCAACACCTGTTTTGTTTTGGCAATCAAGACTATTTAAGTTGTGCGCTCGCTATCCTTCTTTGTGGGGACATTGTTGATTGTCATGTCATGTACGGGTGTACTTTGTGGACGCCGTCTTTGCTCCACAGTAAGTCTTTGCTGTCGTCCAGCATTCTGTTTTTGTGTACTTTGTAGCCAGTTAGGTTTAAGTTTTGTTAGTTTTGTTAGCCTTCCCTAAGCTTCCATGCCTTTTCCTAGGGGCACACACCTTTTGTTTATTTTTGGTTTAAGCATTAGATACGACGACAAACCCTTGTCGTCTCACACAACGTGTTCCCGACATCTTCAAAGCAATTAGCTACCGGCTGCTACCTACTGATATGGAAGAGTATTACATCTGATATGGAAGAGTATAACACGGTTACGCTGCCGAGCTCTAGACAGCACCGACATTCAGCAACGGCATATTATTTGCAGACTATAATTACTTGTTTGCAAAAAATATTTACCCCAAAAAGGTGAAATTACACAATCTCCCACAGCACACCAGACTGGATCTGGATCAGACTGGCACAGTGGTTGAAAAACACTGGTGTAGAGATCTGGACCAGTCACTGCTAATGTAAGACACCACTGTCTTGTCAAACATCCACTTAATCAACATCTTTACAATCGTGTCCAGCATGTTCTATTTTTAAAACCCCAAAGTCTTAGCTTTGTCCCTTCTCTCACAGTAATCAGTAGAGTTTTATAATTATAGAAGTCATGTGTTTGCAACATCAGACTTTTGACACTTAAATCAGTTATGGTGGTCACGAGCTATGACAGGATATTAATAGCATGTCATTGTATAACACACTGACGTTATCTTGGATACTATGTTTGCTCAAAACTGTCTACCAGATGAAGACTCTGTTATTTTTTTAGAGATGATTTGAAGTGTTGTTAAGAAAATGTGGCCCAGGGGTGTAGATGATTGTATTTTGTATTTGTAATTTAGTATTGATATTGTTTGACGTCATGCTGTCCTTCTTTAGGCAGCAAACTTATTTAGTTTCAGCTTGGACTGCCGTTCTTCATATCTACCAGGCAATTTCCACTTTTCATTAAGAAAACCAACAGGAGATTTCCATGACAGAATAGGGGTTTCAAGCTCTGGATTCTCCTTGGCATTGTGTTTGTTCACAGAGTAGACGTGTGATTATCACAAGGCAGTTCCACTTCTTGTCCCTCACCTTCATGTAGTGTTGTTCTGATACCAGCATTGTGGTACTGGTACCGGTACCAAAATGTTTTTTTGATACTTTTCAATACTTTCCGATACTTCTCAAAATAAAGGGTATTGCAACAAATGTATATTTATTGGCTTTAATTTATCAGAAAATATTCTGATATACTAACCATATGTTTCTTATTGTAATCAAAGAACAGCTTTGGCATCAAGGAAGATAGTAAACATATTGGACCACTTCTCTTTTAGTCATACAAAGTCGGATTTATGCAGTAATTTATTGTGTCATTTCCCATACTGTTATTTTGTCCAAATTATGAGGGATATAATGTAGAAAATGGATGGATGGAAGGATTATTAATTCATTTTCTGCTAATATCTGATTACTTTCTGTTTTAACATGTTCTATCTACACTTCTGTAAAAATCTAATTATTATTCTGTTGTAGATATTTTGCATAAGTTTTGGGTAATACTACAAATTTGGGTATGAATCCAAGTTACAGGATCATACATTGGTCATAATTAAAGTCCTCCTGTGTCCAGTGACATATTGCCTGAGTTTGTATAAAAAGATCAAATTGATTAAAGATTTTGTCATGATAATAAATATCGATGTAGTCATTGGTGTAATGTGAAGTGAATTATATTTATATAATGCTTTTCTCTAGAGACTCAAAGCGCTTTACATAATGAAACCCATGATCTAAGTTACATTTAAGCCAGTGTGGGTGGCACTGGGAGCAGGTGGGTGAAGTGTCTTGCTCAACGGCAGTACTAGGATGGCGGAAGCGGGGCTCGAACCCGGAACCCTCGGCTCTACCAACCAAGCCGAGCTGCCCCAACTGACTATATACGGCTTTTGTATTTGGTATCGTTTGTATCGTTCATACATTCGGGAGCGCTAGCTTGTTGTTAGCGGTTTGCTATTGTATCCTCATACGTTGTGTAGTGAAGCATGTTTAGCCAGTCCTCGTCCTGCAGGGATGACGCAGTATTTGTAAGATCAAAGTTTATTTGACGCCATGGAGCGGAGGATTAGTAGTGATTTAGAAGTAGCTCAAACACTAATAGATTTCATGTGACTAATAGATATATCACTAATAGAGCATTTATGTGTCTTAATTGGATATGTGGCATTTGTCAACAATCATGTCAAAGTTTTAATTTTTAATCCTGAAAACCTTCGAACATAGCTTCCCTTAATGCCTAAGTGTCAAAGTCAAGACCCGAATGAATGATCTATCGCCCCGGGATGATATTTGATTAGTTTTAGAAACGGCCCGCAGGCCACAGTCGCCTGCTGCTGTTTTGCACGCACCAATACTCCATCGGTATTGGCGCTAGGAATTTTCAAAACGGGGTCCCCATCAAGTCATAAAAATGGGGTCCCACGGTAAATTATCCTGTTATATCTCACATTCTATATTGTGTTTTGGAAAAAGGTTTTCATAAACGTTACTTGATTCATTAAAAAATGTATAATAAAAAAGAAAACACATTTTTATGCAAATGTAAATGGATTCAGTTATAAACATTCATTCACTTTCTTCTTTCCTTCATGGATCTAAACTTTACCGCTGCCGGTATTTTTTTCTATATTTTTATTGTAATATTTTCAGAATGTGTTTTTTCTATTTTTGGCCAGAGTAAGACAAAGAAAACAATCTGAAGTTGTCTTTATTTTTTAGTTTCAATGCCATGATTTTAATAGTCGGCAAGCGTGTGCACAGATTTTCCTCCATGCGGCCCCTGAGCTAAAATGACTTTTTATTTGTATTTTAATTTTTTTAATTTTTTGTCCTGTCCAGCTTCTCAGGTAAATCATATAGTTGATGTAGATGCCCATATCAGCTGTACAAATTTACTTTACAAAAGAGAAGTGTGGGATACTGCTCTTGTTGCCTTATTTGTATTTGACTTTATTGAATGTATTTATATTATTATTTGGTGCAGGAGGGGATAGAAAGATAAAACAAGGAAGACAGAGGCGGAAATTGTGTGGACAAGAGGGGGATAAGTCAGATAGACAAAAACAACAACAGCAAACACAACAATAACAACAATATAACAATATCAGCAAATAGGATATGTACAAATATGATAGTAAAAGTGATAGCAAAGAAGCAGTTAGTGAAATAAATAATACAGAAATGACAATAAGCATTATTACTTTAGAAATGGAGCAATACAAATACCAATAGAAATAGCACTATTGATAATGAATAATAACAAAAATTTACCTCTATTATTAACAATACAATTGTTCAAATGCAACAATACATATATGCAATGATAACTTGAACTACAAAAGAAAGCAGAAAAATGGAGGGGAAGAAAGAGAAGCCAGCTATATTAACCTTGTAGATTGTTATAGTAACACTAGGTTAAGCTTTGTCAGTGTGCCAGGTGTTACCCAGTTTCAGCTAAAATTACTTTGACACCCCTGCCTTAATGCATTTAAAGCAGCTAAAATCATAACATAATGGTAAACAAAGTGGGATTGTGACAAGTGACAAGTAGACTGTTCAGGTTGTCTTCTAAGCAGACTTCATCACTTCAAAGTCTGATACATATCATGTATTTTCCATCATTTTTGTTATTGGACAATGCCTTCTTTGCTAGATAGGACAGCTCTAGTCTTGAGCATGACTATGTAGTGTAGGACAGCTCTAGTATTGAGCATGAACTCTCCTAAGACAAATCTGAACAGTCTAATTGCGACCAGGTCACCGTCCTGAAAACACAAAGTTTTGGATGACTGGAAATAATCACACAACTTTTCAGAGGTGCCTGCATGTGCCAAGCAGGCTGTGTGCTTGTTTGTCCCTGATGTTAGCGACATGTATCCGCCACAAGCCGCTCGGCTGTTTACTCCTCCACTCACAGTTTATTTAAGTGTCTCTTCGTCCCATTGCCAGGGTGTCACCGGGGTGTCAGCACTGACACACCGAGCGCCACCTTTCACCGCCACGTTTGGCAGATCAACAAAAAAAAAAAACCTGCACTTGCGACATGAAAGAAAGCACTGTTAGACAGTCTAATAAGAAGTTTCATGTTTTGTAGGTGAAGTCATAGGCGCCGATCCCGTGGGTGCTCGGGCCCCGAAGCAACGCCGAGCACCCACGTGGGATTGATAGCAACTTTCAATCTTTAAAACAATCTTGTTGTTGTTAATTTTGTGGCGAGTTTGTTCCATTTTTAATACTAAAAAAGTGACTAATCGCTTAGTCTATATTTAATAAAGTCTGACCAAGATTTCATCGTGCCCGATAATGAACTAATGACATAATCATCTTGACTTTGAACACACTGCACACGAGCGAATGAAGGCATACTTACTCAACAGCCATACATGTCACACTAAGGGTGGCAGTATGAACAACGCCAACATAAACATGTGCCATATAGTGAAACCTCACCAAACAACAACGACAAACAACTTTTGGAAGAATATTTGCACTACAGAACAAATTCCCAGAATTCCCTGCAGCACCAACTCTTCCGGGACGCTACAATATAAACAAACGCCATTGGTGGATCTACACCTAACATCCACTGTAATGATACCACGTACAATAGCGTATCTAGTCGATACTACTATGATTACATCAATATTTTTTAACATTACAAAATCTTCTTTAGTTTTTTTAAAATGTATATTATGTTTATAAACTCAGGAAATAAGTCCCTGGACACATGAGGACTTTGAATATGACCAATGTATGATCCTGTAACTACTTGGTATCGTATTGATACCCAAATTTGTGGTATCATCCAAGACTAATGTAAAGTATCAAACAACAGCAGAATAAGTGATTATTACATTTTAACAGAAGTGTAGATAGAATATGTTGAAACAGAAAATAAGTAGATATTAACAGTAAATGAACAAGTAGATTAATAATTCATTTTCTACCACTTGTCTTTAATAATGTTGACAAAATAATATAATGATAAATGACACAATATGTTACTGCATGCATCAGCAGCTAAATTAGGAGCCTTTGTTTGTTTACTTACTACTAAAAGACAAGTTGTCTTGTATGTTTACTATTTTATTTAAGGACTAACTTGCAATAATAAACATATGTTTAATGTACCCTAAGACAATAATGATATTATTTGTGGTCCCCTTTATTTAGAAAAGTACCGAAAAGTACCGAAATACTTTTGATACCAGTACCGGTACCAAAATATTGGTGTCAGGACAACACTAATACACACACACCGAGCACCCACTGGCAGAAATGTAGATCGGCGCCTATGGGTGAAGTCATAAATCGTCACTTTTTAAGCCGTGTACAGAGTTCGGAATTTGCTTAGAGGAGCATTATAGATCCTTATTTTAAAAACAACAACTGGTATGTCGCGCTCTGAAGACAGCGATCCGAAGAGGATCATTTCCAAACCAGACGCAGAGAGAAAACCAATCCAAGCGAGGCTTCGCTTTCTCCGAGGCGCCTATCGATGGTGCAGTCTGCAGTAAAGCTGTCAGTGTTCGGCAGTATCAAGAAGACCTGGGGAAATTAGCACTCTTTTGTGTTTTGGCAGACGGACGGCGGTCGCGCTCGCTCCAGTCAGAAATGATGACTTTTGTAGCTCCACATCCAAACCATCACTTACAAGTTATTTCATGAGTCATGTTATCACGGCTTCATCACAGCGATAATGCTGCCAGATGTCGATACAACCATCAAATGCAACGCTCTTTTTCCTCCCCCGCTAAAACAATCATGACGACTAACTCGGCTTAACAGAGGACAGGTTTGAGAATGCTTCAAATAAAAATGGCAAATACACAAATGGCAACAGCAAATCTAAATGACCTACTTAAGAGGTACAGTATATCATGTTGGTTGACTAGCCAGGACATATGGTTCTGAATTGGCATTGTAGCATAAGCATATATATATATACATATATATATATATATATATATATATATATATATATATATATATATATATATATATATATATATATATATATACATATATATATATATATATATATATATATATATATATATATATATATATATATATATATATTTTTTTAATAACTACATTGGCATTTGAAAGCAAATCCTGCATTATGCTCAGTAGCTGTAGGGGAAGCACTGAAGCAGATTTAGAATACCTTCTAACAAATCTTTTTTTTCTAGTTAAGTCAATCGGAGGTTTGCCTCGGTCACACATTTTGACACTTTTATACATAATGTTGGAAATAGAGAACATACAAACCCTTTATTTATTGAATCAAAAATACTGAAATTCCACGACATAGCTAAAATTATACACAAAGCAAACTATAACCTGCTACCCAAGAATATACAACAATTCTTCTCAACAAAAGAGGAGAAATATAATCTTAGAGAAAAATGTAATTTAAAACATTTATATGCACGTACAACATTTAAGACCTGCAGTACATCAGTATGTGGAATTAAATGATGTAATGGATTAAGCAAAGAAATCAAACAATGTACTAGAATGATCCACTTCAAGAAACTCTTCAAACTTAAAGTGTTTACAAAGTACAAAGAAGAAGAACCATGATAAACATTCTGAATGTATCTCATCCATCCATTCATTTTCTAGATAGTCTTACTCATCTCACCATATGAAATATAACTTACTTCACCAATTATTATTTATTCATTGTTATTGTTATTACATATGGAGTATATTGTGAATAAATTGAGAACAGGAAGTGAACAAATGTTTTAGCAACTGTTATGTGAAGGAAAAGGGGTCGGATTAAATAAACTCTGCTTCTTCCTACTCCTTTTCCGACATGTTGAATGGAGAACCTGGAAATTGTGATGTATCATGTTGTATGCATGCATGTGTGATGTATCATATTGTATGCATGCATGTGTGATGTATCATGTTGTATGCATGCATGTGTGATGTATCATGTTGTATGCATGCATGTGTGATGTATCATGTTGTATGCATGCATGTGTGATGTATCATGTTGTATGCATGCATGTGTGATGTATGCATGTTCCAAATAAACTCAAACTCAACTCAACTTTTGTCCTCAGTGTACTGAGATAAGGTCACATTTAAGTATGTTTCAATTTAGCAATTGTACGTATATCTATGTCATTAATATAGAGTACATACATCTTTTTATATAAAAAAATACAAACACTCCTTAAATGTATTATATTTTATTATTATTATTAATAATAATTATGTGTGCGTACTATCCCATGTTTATTTTATTTTTAATTTGACATATATAATACATATATATATGTTTACTTACATACATTTATTTGACAATATCAAATTAATTAAATGTTATGATTTATTATTTATTATGGAGATATAAATAAAAAAAACTAAATTTTTAGTAATGTGCATTCCATTATATATTATATTGAAATTAATGACACACAATAAGCGATACATGTTTTCATGTGTCATTATTTAAAGAGACAAGTAAAAACTTGGGAAATAAAAAGCAGGAAAATACGCGGAAAAAACTAATAAAAAGGACTTTTCTTGTGCTCATCGTCCTTTTCGTTCTTTGTATTAATGCTAGGACATTTTAGTCAGTTTCTCTGTGAGTAATGAATAAATCCTGCTAACAACACAATTGAGAGAGTGCAGAATAGAATTGTTGGGCCTGTTCCTTGAAAGTTTTCAAAGGCACTTAAAGGCAACACGGCATCATGTGCGCATCTTTTCCGTTCCCCCTGATTTGTGCCTTTGAAGCAGATGAAGGGCTCACGTTCCACATTTAGCTCCTTTGTGTTGTCCGGGGAAGAACTTTGCCATGTCGTCGAGCTGATTCCTCTTTTTTTTTTTTTTTTTTTTAGAAGGGCTGCCGTGCTCCCTCCTTTTCTTCTTTTTTCAAGTGCCAATTTATTTCAACTCCTTTCCCCTTTTCTTCTTTCTCCTTCATTGATTTCCAAACCTCAGTCTTTGTGTGCAGCTGCGGCCCAGCTGTGACGGCGTGTATATATATATATATATATATATATATATGTGCACGTACATGTGTGTTTGTGGGCCTTTTTCTGGCACTTTGCTGCCACAGTGAGACTGTACACAAAGGGACCACGGCCGCAAAAGATGAAGGGGGGGAGAGAGAGAGAGAGAGACGGACATTCTTGAAGTGTAAGAGTGGAGTAGTGGGATGGGCCTTTTGACTGCGGGATGAGCAGTGAAGAGGACTGGCACCACTCTTTATTACCAGGACGCTTCAGACGGGCGTCAGAAGCGGCGGGAGGGGGGAGGAGGAGAGAGGAGTATGATGACAGAGGTGGGGAGATGATGTGGTCGACAGCGTTGGAGAAGTTGGGCGGAGGTCGCGGGAGACTTCTGCCAAGTTCCCACCAAGATGTACACTGCATACATGTTTCTTTGCTTTCTGTTTTGGTTTAAGGCAGTGGTTCTAAGTAGGGCTGGGCGATATATCGAATATATTCGATATGTCGCGGGTTTGTCTCTGTGCGATGTAGAAAATGACTATATTGTGAGTATTCGAGTATACGTTCTCACGCAGTTGCTTTTAGCTGCGGGCATTACACTACATGCAGGCTTTTCTCCCTCTTTCTTTGTCTCTCCTTCTCACAGAGAGATAAAACAAGCGCACCTTCTTACATACGTCACATACTGTCGCGCGTGTAACGTCATACGCCCTCGCCGAGCAGAGAGGTAGCGGCATGGGTAAAGTTAGCAGTGGCAGGTGGTGCAAGCGGAGCGGTGCGAGTGGTAATGCGAAAGAGAGAAGGTACGAATCTGGTAAGAAATGGAGGAAGAAGAATTAATTCCCGAGAAAAACACCATCTTCTGGTGGTGGTTTGGCTTCAAGCGGACAGATGTCGAACAGACAACCGTAATATGTCATGTATATGGTAAAAGCGTTGCTACAAAAAGTAGCAGCACTACTAATTTGTAGCTTCATTTGAAAAGTCACCCACTAGAGCAGCGTTTTTCAACCTTTTTTGAGCCCAGGCACATTTTTTTAATGAAAAAAATGTGCCTGGGCATTATGTGCCTTATTTTGAATGTTTTGCTGTTTTCCTGTGTGTAGTGTTTTTGTTCTTATCTTGCCCTCCTATTTTGGTGGATTTTTCTCTTTTTTTGGTATTTTTCATGTCTTTCTTTGAGCGATATTTCCCGCATCTACTTTGTTTTAGCGATCAATAATATTTCAGTTGTTTTTATCCTTCTTTGTGTGGACATTGTGGATTGTCATCTAATGTTCGGATGTACTTTGTGGACGCTGTCTCTGCTCCACAGTAAGTCTTTGCTGTCGTCCAGCATTCTGTTTTTGTTTACTTTGTAGCCAGTTCAGTTTTAGTTTCGTTCTGCATAGCCATCCCTAAGCTTTAATGCGTTTTCTTAGCGGCACTCACCTTTTGTTTATTTTTGGTTTAAGCATTAGATACCTTTTTACCTGCACACTGCCTCCCGCTGTCGTTTGCATATTGTGATCACGACAAACCATTGTCATCTCACACGACGTGTTCCCGACATCTACAAAGCAATTAGCTACCATCTTCCACCTACTGATATTGAGGAAAATAACATGGTTACTCTGCCGAGCTCTAGACAGCACCGACACTCAACAACACCACATAATTTGCAGATTAATATTACTGGTTTGAAAAAAATATTTTTAACCCAAACATGTGAAATTAGATAACATCCCACGGCACACCAGACTGTATCTCACGGCACACTAATGTGCCGCGGCACAGTGGTTGAAAAACACTGCACTAGAGAATGAAGAGTGCTTGAAACTCTGCATGTCAACATCTCCGGCCGGTGCCACACCAACAAAATGCCAAAGCAACCAACACTGACCCAATTGAGCCTGACGTCCATTCCCACATTAACACCGTATGAAAATAATAGTCCACAACAGAAGGAGATAACGTCCGCAGTAAACTACCACATAGTGAAGGACATACAGTATTTGATTTCCTATTATGCAGCTCATTTTTATTTGACAGTTATTGAAATATCTTGTGTGACATCATGCACAAAAGTGCACTTTATTCGTTTTAAAACATTGTAGTGGCGTTCTGTACAAAAAGTGCACTTTAATATAGTGTTGTTTTGATATGTCATCTTAGTGACATCATGCACAAAAGTGCACTGATAGCTTGTTTTAAAATGTCTCTGACAATCTTGCACTTTCTGTTTTGAAATGACATGAATGTTTGTGCCACTGCTTAATAACTGTTTAATAAATACACTTTTGGTCAATTAACTTAGTTGTGATTTCCCTCTCTGCATGAAAGTTTAAAATGAGAATATATTAATGCAGTATGAACAAGAATGTTTTAATGTAGACACATAGAATCATCATACTGCTGTGATTATATCCGCCATCAGTGTGTGAATGTGTGAATGTGTGTGTGTGAATGGGTGAATGTGGAAAATAGTGTCAAAGCGCTTTCAGTTCCTTAAAAAAGGTAGAAAAGTGCTATACAAGTGCAACCCATTTACCATTTACCATTTACCATCAAGTGTTCATTCAAGGCTAAGGCAAAATATGGAGATATATATCGTGTATCGTGACATGGCCTACAAATATCGAGATATTAATAAAAGGCCATATTGCCCAGCCCTAAGTTATTTTCTCTCACGCCCCCTCATAATTTTTTAATGCCCCCCTGAATTTAATGTTTTTTTTTTATATTTGTCAAGATTGTTCTTTACTAACACTAGATATGTTATCACGCCATTGCAGACCTGGGCAAAATATGGCACGCGGGCCACATGCGGCCAGTTAAGATTTTCAATCCGGACGTTCTACATCATTATTTTAAGACCTTTAACAACAAAATTGTATTTGCCATTATGATGTGCAGTGCTGTTTTTAAATGACCGCAAGTCTTGAACTATAGAAAGTATTTCATTGGTTGAAATCTGCACTTTTGAGTGTTATAGGAGTTACTATGGTAATCTACAAACCCTGTTTCCATATGAGTTGGGAAATTGTGTTAGATGTAAATATAAACGGAATACAAGGATTTAAATGATAAATGATAAATGGGTTGTACTTGTATAGCGCTTTTCTACCTTCAAGGTACTCAAAGCGCTTTGACACTATTTCCACATTCACCCATTCACACACACATTCACACACTGATGGCGGGAGCTGCCATGCATGGCGCTAACCAGCAGCCATCAGAGGCAAAGGGTGAAGTGTCTTGCCCAAGGACACAACGGACATGACTAGGATGGTAGAAGGTGGGGATTGAACCCCAGTAACCAGCAACCCTCCGATTGCTGGCACAGCCACTCTACCAACTTCGCCACGCCGTCCCATTTGCAAATAATTTTCAACCCATATTCAGTTAAAAATGCTACAAAGACAACATATTTGATGTTCAAACTGATAAACATTTTTTTTTGTGCAAATAATCATTAACTTTAGAATTTGATGCCAGCAACACGTGACAAAGAAGTTGGGAAAGGTGGCAATAAATACTGATAAAGTTGAGGAATGCTCATCAAACACTTATTTGGAACATCCCACAGGTGAACAGGCAAATTGGGAACAGGTGGGTGCCATGATTGGGTATAAAAGTAGATTCCATGAAATGCTCAGTCATTCACAAACAAGGATGGGGCGAGGGTCACCACTTTGTCAACAAATGCGTGAGCAAATTGTTGAACAGTTTAACAAAAACCTTTCTCAACCAGCTATTGCAAGGAATTTAGGGATTTCACCATCTACGGCCCGTAATATCATCAAAGGGTTCAGAGAATCTGGAGAAATCACTGCACGTAAGCAGTTAAGCCCATGACCTTCGATCCCTCAGGCTGTACTGCATCAACAACCGACATCAGTGTGTAAAGGATATCACCACATGGGCTCAGGAACACTTCAGAAACCCACTTTCAGTAACTACAGTTGGTCGCTACATCTGTAAGTGCAAGTTAAAACTCTCCTATGCAAGGGGAAAACCGTTTATCAACAACACCCAGAAACGCCGTCGGCTTCGCTGGGCCTGAGCTCATCTAAGATGGACTGATACAAAGTGGAAAAGTGTTCTGTGGTCGGACGAGTCCACATTTCAAATTGTTTTTGGACCAAAGAGGAAAAGAACCATCCGGATTGTTATAGGCGCAAAGTTGAAAAGCCAGCATCTGTGATGGTATGGGGATGTATTAGTGCCCAAGACATGTGTAACTTACACATCTGTGAAGGCGCCATTAATGCTGAAAGGTACGTACAGGTTTTGGAGCAACATATGTTGCCATCCAAGCAACGTTACTATGGACGCCCCTGCTTATTTCAGCAAGACAATGCCAAGCCAAGTGTTACATCAACGTGGCTTCATAGTAAAAGAGTGCGGGTACTAGACTGACCTGCCTGTAGTCCAGACCTGTCTCCCATTGAAAATGTGTGGCGCATTATGAAGCCTAAAATACCACAACGGAGACCCCCGGACTGTTGAACAACTTAAGCTGTACATCAAGCAAGAATGGGAAAGAATTCCACCTGAGAAGCTTAAAAAATGTGTCTCCTCAGTTCCCAAACGTTTACTGAGTGTTGTTAAGAGGAAAGGCTATGTAACACAGTGGTGAACATGCCCTTTCCCAACTACTTTGGTACGTGTTGCAGCCATGAAATTCTAAGTTAATGATTATTTGCAAAAAAAAAAAAAAAGTTTATGAGTTTGAACATCAAATATCTTGTCTTTGTAATGCATTCAATTGAATGTGGGTTGAAAAGGATTTGCAAATCATTGTATTCCGTTTATATTTACATCTAACACAATTTCCCAACTCATTTGGAAACGGGGTTTGTACGTCACAGCAGCTAAGACCAGGAACAAAGCAGAGTGGGCGGGGTTTGTTTTCAGAGCAGCCAGCCTCAAACGTATGTGTCAGGAACAGATGTGGAAGCACATTTTTACAACAAAGTTCTGCATACAAGTGATAATATATCATATTGTAGGTGTTTATTACACTTTGCATTCATATTTTGCTGTTTGTTACATTGTTGTTGTGTTCTGCTTGATTGTAAAATATACACAACTATGGAGGAGCTGGTCTGAGAAGTAAAATATGTTCATATATTGTTAATATTCAGTCTTTTATTGTCCGTAGTTAATATTGTAAATCCCACTTTCTTTATTTTCATGTACATTTCAGGTGTCCCTTTCAGTAAAAAACTGTAAAATTCCATTTTGTTTTTTTGAGGTGGTCTGTCATAACTTTTTTGGAACTCTATCAGACATTTTGACTTTTGGTATTAGTGTTCCTGGAAAAAAAAAAGGGACCCAAACACACATACTGTGCAGCAGGTTTTTACAGCTAAATGTATACGTATAATTTATACACACATACACATTGGCCCCCCCAAACAGTTTTTTTCTCTCAATGTGGCCCCCGAGTCAAAATATTTGTTCAGCTCTGCGTTATTGCCTCTCACGCCCCACTTCTCCCGGTACCTCAAAGTGCCTCCCTAGGGGGCCTGACCCACCGTTTAAGAAGCACTGTATTAACTGTAACTTACTCATATACTTACTTATTAGGGGGCACCATTTTTTCGCGCCGACCTTGAAGTGAATCTTTATTAATCTTTAAGTGCTAAGATACAGTATATGCTATCACACTATTGCCTCTTACACCCCGCCACACATACAGTACAGGCCAAAAGTTTGGACACACCTTCTCATTCAATGTGTTTTTGTTACGTACGGCGGGGGAAGGAGACGACACAACGGCAGAGATCAGTTCAATAGTTTTATTGAAACTGATGCTGATGATGTGTTGGCGTGTGTATGCTACTAAACGTGAATAGTGCAAAACGATGTGTAGAATTATCCATTTAAATGTTACCAGAGTTTGTTGTAAGTGCGTGTTGGGTGAATCTTTCGTCAGACCAAGTGGTAAGGCGAGAAGGCAGTTCGTGGGTAAGCGAGAGGTTGGGGGCTGGAGAGAGGCAACGAGGCCCGTGTCCAAGCAGGGGTCGAGGATCGAGGGAAGCAGTCTAGAATCCAGTGGGAAGTCGAGGCACACAGCTCGATCACGGGAAACCGAGGGAACACTGCGGGGAACACAGAGAGCATAAGACACGGCCACAAGGGAAGCACAGAGAGAGCAAGTACGCGGAGGGAAGCCAGAGACGGGATGCTTACTACGGAGAGGATCTTTGAGTCCGCTGGTCTTTATGTCTGTCCTCATCAGACCCAGGTGCGTAGATTGATGATTGCCTGCATCCTGGCAGGCACGTGGCCGCGGTGTGGGAAGAGCGGAGGTGCAGCAGATGACATGCGGGTTTGTGCATGCGTCGTGACAGTTTTCTTTATTTTCACTTCTATTTACATTGTAGATTGTCACGTCAAAACTATAAATGAACACATGTGGAGTTATGTACTTTACAAAAAAAGGTGAAATAACTGAAAACATGTTTTATATTCTAGTTTCTTCAAAATAGCCACCCTTTGCTCTGATTACTGCTTTGCACACGCTTGGCATTCTCTCCATGAGTTTCAAGCACACACAGTGAAGCACACAGTGAAGTGAAAACCATTTCAGGTGGCTACCTCTTGAAACTCATGGAGAGAATGCCACGAGTGTGCAAAGCAGTAATCAGAGCAAAGGGTGGCTATTTCAAAGAAACCAGAATATAAAAAATGTTTTCAGTTTTTTCACCTCTTTTTGTTAAGTATATAACTCCACATGTGTTCATTCATAGTTTTGATGTGACAATCTACAATCTAGTCATGAAAATAAAGAAAATCATTGAATGAGAAGGTGTGTCCAAACTTTTGGCCTGTACTGTATTACGGCGCCCCCACACACCCAGGGGGCCCCGCCCCACTATTTACGAAGCACTATTGTGTGAATGTGAGTGTGAATGTTGTCTGCCTATCTGTTGCCCCTGCGATGAGGTGGTTACTTGTCCAGGGTGTAGCCTGCCTTCTGTCTGAGTGCAGTTGGGATAGGTTCCAGCCCACTCGTGGCCCCGAAAGTGACAAGTGGATGGCTGGATGGTTTAAGGGGAACTGCAGGGATTTGTTGTTTTGGTACCAACCGTACTGTGGTGGGATACCTAAAGGTAAAGCTTCAGTTCGATATTAGAAACCCAAAAAGTCAACAGTTACCACTGAGGCACAAAGACAGGGTAGAGTTAAAGGGAAACAGCATTTTTGGGGGGGAATTTTGCCTATTGTTCACAATCCTTAGGAGACCATACTCTCCAACCTTGAGACCTCCAATATCGGGAGGTGGGGTAGGGGGGGGGGGGGGGGGGGGGGTTATTTACCGCTAGAATTCACCAACTCTAGTATTTCATATATATATATATATATATATATATATATATATATATATATATATATATATATATATATATATATATATATATATATATATATATATATATATATATATGAAATACTTGACTTTCAGTGAATTGTAGCTATATATATATATTTATTTTATTTACATAAAAGAAATACTTGAATTATCTATCCATTAGATGGCAGTATTGTCCTGTTTAACTTCTCCGTTCATGACTGAGAAATCATTTCGGCCACCGTGTTCAATGGAGAAGTCTGTTCTACATATTTACAGGCAACATACACCTTCCCCTTCGAACTGTCCTGGATGAACTGAAATTCTTGTTTCCATTCGTTTTGGAACTTGCAAGCGTATTTATATTGTGGGAAAGCGGACTTGAGAATAGGCTGTCCCCACTCAGTCTCAGGTCCACATTGAGCTGGAGGGGGCGTGGCCTCCAGCTCCGGCTGAATACCGGGAGTTTGTCGGGAGAAAATCTCTGCCGGGAGGTTGTCGGGAGAGGCGCTGAATAACGGGATTCTCCCGCTAAAAACGGGAGGGTTGGCAAGTATGGGAGACACAAGAAGAAAAAAGGGTTTTTTGGGGGCTTTTTCACAGTAAAAAATGGCTCGTTCTTGGTAGCTAGCAATGCAGCCAATGGAAGTGATCAATTCTACCTCTAAGTAATTTTAAAAATGCATTGAAAAACCGCCAAGAATTCTTGATTCACGTTCCGTAACCTGTATAATAACCAAACTGTAGCAACAGTGTTATTGTAAGAGCGAATACTGAGGAACTCTTTTTTTTCCAGCTGAGTAACACATTGGCATGCTTCAGTATTAGCCGTGAAAGCTACCGTATTTTTCGGATTATAAATCGCTCCGGAGTATAAGTCGCACTGGCCGAAAATGCATAATAAAGAAGGAAAAAAACATATATAAGTCGCACTACAGTATAAGTCGCATTTTTGGGGGAAATGTATTTGATAAAATCCAACACCAAGAATAGACATTTGAAAGGCAATTTTAAATAAATAAAGAATAGTGAACAACAGGCTGAATAAGTGTACATTATATGACGCATAAATAACCAACTGAGAACGTGCCTGGTATGTTAATGTAACATATTACGGTAAGAGTCATTCAAATAACTATAACATATAGAACATGCTATACGTTTACCAAACAATCTGTCACTCCTAATCGCTAAATCAGATGAAATCTTCTTCCTCGGTGTCGCTTCTAAACAACTCTGCCAACTCCAAAGGTAGACAATGCGCCGCTTCCTCTTCTATAGGTACGTCGCTTACTTCTGCCAATTTTTATTGGTTGACGTGTGTGTGTGACGATTGCTGTAATACGCCAAGTCTCTTACGTGAATGAGATAAATAATATTATTTGATATTTTACGGTAATGTGTTAATAATTTCACACATAAGTCGCTCCAGAGTATAAATCGCACCCCAAACTATGAAAAAAACTGCGATTTATAATCCGAAAAATACGGTAATTACACAAGAGATATGCTGGGCTAGAGCGATTCAGGTGCTGATGTAGAATCAGCACCTGAATCGCGTTTGAGTTTGTATGCGATAGGACACCAATCTGTTCTGACTGAAAAACATGAACAATCATATTACAGTATCTGTGAAGTATTAGCCCACATTTCATGTTTTGTTTGTACACAGCTAGCTCGAGAGTGTATGTAATTGTGCTGCATGTATCTTGATCAATATTAAAGTGACTCACTCGAACAGTTGTGCCTTTGGTCCAGCTGGCAGACATTTTTTCCGGTTTAGTTTGGTTAAGCACTCTATTTATTTTAATATAGCTTAGTTCCAAGTTCCAGATTTACAGCGATCAAAGTCATGCCGACCTCCTTCTCTCGGCTTCCGTCTGCTCCAACGTTTTACTCTCTGTTTGTGCTCGTTTCTAGAAGCAGTAGTTCATCCTCAATATATTCAGCTTCAAAAAGATAATGTAGTGAATCCTCATTTGTCCAAAAATAGTCATCTTCATTGTTTGTTACCAAGTCTGCCATGATTAGAAAACACTGACTTTTTTTTTCCGGAAGTAGGAACACACATTTGGGGCTGGAATTTGGAAGTGCGCTGCTATGGAAATGGAAATAAATGCACTGAGAAAATCAGTTACGGCAATGCTTAAAATGACCAAAATACGGCAAATATTGTACATATTACATATGGTTATGAAGGTGTCTGTTACTATATTATATTTATACTTACAGTGTGTATATAAAACGTTGATGGAGGTTTTGGAGTTGTTGTAGAAGGCTTTGAAAACTACAACGGTGACTCCCATTAGCTGCATCTTTCAAGCGTTTTTTATCATCTTTAAAGTCCTAAAAAAAAGACATATGACTCTTGTCTCTCATAATAATTGTGAACAAAAGGCAACATTCCAAAAAAGTGCAGTTCTCCTTAGAGTTAAGTACAGTAAGCTCTTCTTCTTCTGACTCTTTTTCGAACATGTTAAATTGTGCAGGTTTAAGTGTGATATACTACATCCATACCTCATCCATACTAGTGGGACTTGAATCAACACCAGGCTGTTGCAGCAAAGTAATGCATTTCTGTTTGCCTTCCAATCAAATGGACAGAATTATAAACAAATAGATTTTCAGAAAATTACACGAATGCCCAATGTCCTTCATTGTTGTTTTTTGTTTACTCTGTCACGTTCATTGTCAAATCAACGGATTCAACGCCGCTACGCTGCTATGATGGTTATGTTTATGATTATGGTGTTAGTTTATTCCAAACATGCGTACAATATGATAAAAAACATATTTCCATTTTCTCATTACTGCATGTTCGGAAAGGAGTAAGAAGAAGCAGAGCTTTTTAATCCTACCTTCTTTTTGTATCATAGCAATTTGTAACACACTTGTTTGTACTCAGTATGTAACACAACAGTGAATACATAAATAAATAAATACATGAGTAAGTAAATACTTGTTAAATACAATACAATGTTCATGAATAAATAGTTAAGTCATTTATGGTTCACATTATGAGATGAATAATATTGTCTCAGTTTGTAACAAGATTCAAGATGTTAATCAGGATTCTTCTTCTTTGTACTTTGTAAACACTTTTGAGTTTGAACAGATTCCTAAAGTGGATCATATTAGTACATTGTTTGAATTACAGTAATTTAATTCCACATACTGATATCCTAAAGTATTATACGTGCATATGAAAGTTTTAAGCTGTATTATTCTCTAAGGTTATATTTCTCCTCTTTTGTTGAGAAGAATTGTTGTACACTCAGGAATGTGAAATATCCGCGAAAACGCGGAAATTCGCGTTTTGAAACATTCAAACATTCATTTTCGCGTCAAAATATCAATGCCGCGTTTTTTTTAGGGATGGCTATGTAGAACGAAACTGAAACTGAACTGGCTACAAAGTAAACAAAAACAGAATGCTGGACGACAGCAAAAACTTACAGCGTGTGGAGCACAGACGGCGTCCACAAAGTACATCCGCACATGACATGACAACAATGTCCAAACAAAAAAAGATAGCAACAACTTAAATATTCTTGATTGCTAAAACAAAGCAGGTGCGGGGAATACCGCTCAAAGGAAGACATGAAACTGCAACAGGAAAAGCCACCAAAATAGGAGCGAAAGACAAGAACTAAAACACTACACACAGGAAAACACCAAAAAACTCCAAATAAGTCACGACATGATGTGACAGGTGGTGACAGTACACCTACTTTGAGACAAGAGCTATATTGATGCATGCTTGGTAATAGTTTAAAAATTAATATCTAACAATTGGGAGAACAACTTTTTATTGTTTACTGTTTTAATGATTTCTGCTGGTGGTGTGCCTACGGATTTTATCAATGAAAATAATGCGCCTTGGCTCAAAAAAGGTTGAAAAACACTGTTTTAGAGTATTTATTATTAGCCCGCGAGAAGGTATATTTTTAACGTGACGAATGTAAACAGAGGTCACAACGCCGGACGTATATTACCCGAGCGGGCGTGGCTATAGGATGGCGTTGCCAAATGGGAAACGTTTTCTTTGCATGCTTGTTATTCAATTTTACATGACAATTTCAATGATAATAATGTTAGTAAATTATCTACTAAAAAAACTATAAAACAATCCTGTGGTACAATACATGGGACATGTAAGTGCCAAAAAGAGGTTTGTAGATGAGAATAAATCTAATAATAAAATTAAGTGTACAAATCCGCCCAATTTCAAGAAATGTAGATTTCATTTTCAAAATGTTCTTTTGGGGCTTGTGTGGCAGCAGTTTGTGCTGATTTTTTTCGTCAGTTTTCCTCTTTTTATCTCAAAAGGTGCTCAAATGCTTGTACATTCTTGGGTAGCAGGTTAAAGTTGGCTTTAGGCATACTTTTAGCTGTTTACAAAGGCACCAAATAATTTGATTTTAATATTTTTGATTTAATAGATAAAGTGTTTGAATGTTCTCTATATCCAACATTATGATTTATTCTCACTGACCTATTTTGCAACACGGTTAGTGAATGAAGTGTACTTTTGTAGTTATTTACCAATATTTCTACACAATAACTCAGACATGTAACACTAGTGAGCAGTACAGAATATGGAGTAGTTTTTAGTCCAGAACATATTTAGCTTTATTCATTACTGACACAGTTCTTGCTACTTTATGTTGTGTATTTTTATATGACATTTACAGTTCATATTTTTGATAACATCGTACAATCAGTATTCATTGATCCATAACCAACTAATACTAATAACTTGAAAAAAATAAAGGGTACCTGCAAACACTAGTGTGTAATTGTCAGTACCGTACTGAAGCAGAGTTCTCACATTAAGTGAAGGACAGGAAGTGTCCATCCAACCATCCATCTTCTTCCACTTATCCGAGGTCGGGTCGCGGAGGCAGCAGCCTAAGCAGAGAAGCCCAGACTTCCCTCTCCCCAGCCACTTCGTCCAGCTCCTCCCGGGGGATCCCGAGGCGTTCCCAGACCAGCCGGGAGACATAGTCTTCCCAACGTGTCCTGGGTCTTCCCCGTGGCCTTCTACCGGCCGGACGTGCCCTAAACATCTCCCCAGGGAGGCGTCCGGGTGGCATCCTGACCAGATGCCCGAACCACCTCATCTTGCTCCTCTTGATGTGGAGGAGCAACAACCTTACTTTGAGCTCCCCCCGGATGACAGAGCTTCTCACCCTATCTCTAAGGGAGAGCCCCGCCACCTGGGATCTTGTCCTTTCGGTCATAACCCAAAACTCATGACCATAGGTAAAGATGGAATCGTAGATCGACCGGTAAATTGAGAGCTTTGCCTTCCGGCTCAGCTCCTTCTTCACCATAACGGACCGATACAGCGTCTGCATAACTGCAGACGGCGCACCGATCCGCCTGTCCATCTCACAATCCACTCTTCCCTCACTTGTGAACAAGACTCCGAGATACTTGAACTTCTCCAATTGGGGCAGGATCTCCTCCCTAACCAGGAGATGGCACGCCGTTTTCCGGGCGAGAACCATGGACTTGGAGGTGCTGATTCTCATCCCAATCGCTTCACACTCGGCTGCGAACCGATCCAGTAGGAGCTGATTATCCTGGCCAGATGAAGCCATCAGGACCACATCATCTGCAAAAAGTAGAGACCTAATCCTGCAGCCACCAAACCGGATACCCTAAATGCCCTGACAGCATCTAGAAATTCTGTCCATAAAAGTTATGAACAGAATCGGTGACAACGGGCAGCCTTGGCAGAGTCCAACCCTCACTGAAAACGGGTCCGACTTACCGCCGGCAATGGAGACCAAGCTCTGACACTGATCATACAGGGAGCGGACCGCCACAATCAGACAGTCCTATACCCCATACTCTCTAAGCACTCCCCACATGACTTTCCGAGGGACACGGCCGAATGCCTTCTCCAAGTCCGCAAAGCACATGTAGACTGGTTGGGCAAACTTCCAAGAGATATCCTCATTCAAAGATATCCTTTATACTTTATATTTTACTTTATATTTTAGTCGACAACATTTACTGTAATTTTAGTCTAATAAAATGTTGAGGAATTTTGTCGACTAAAACTAAATACATTTAGATCAGTGGTCCCCAAACACCGGTCCGAGGACCGGCACCGGTCTGTGACGCATTTGCTACCGGGCTGCACAGAGACATTAAATAATTTATAACCGACCGCATTTTCTCCTACTTAACTTTGGCCAGTTCCACCAGACACACCAATAAGCTTGTTCACAGATGCATTCTAAAACTCCTAATAGGAAGTCGCCATTTGCTATATTTGTAACATCTTCGTTACATGGGACAATGCACATTAATAAACATATAAAATGTAAAGGTGCCAAATGGTAGCCAAAAGCTAGGTTCCATCTGCAGTCCGCGGCAGGTTGATAACTAAGATCAAGGTGGATCAGGAACAAAGTGACCATAGCAGGTAAAGTGCATAAGGCAGATGGAGAAGTGCTAAATTGTTTGAGTTTGAGTTTGAGTTTGAGTTTGAGTTTATTTCGAACATGCAAGCATACAACATGATACATCACAATTTCCAGTTTCTTTTCAACATGTTCGAAAAGGAGTAGGAAGAAGCAGAGCTTATTTAATCCTACCCCTTTTCTTTACATAACAGTTGCAAAACTTTTTGTTCACTTCCTGTTCACAATTTTTTCACAATAAACTCCATAAGTAATTACAATAAAAATAAATAAATAAATAATAGTAAGAATTTAATAATAATAATTGGTGAAGTAAGTCATATTTCATATGATGAGATAAGTAAGATTGCTGAAGGAAAAAAATACACATCTCCTTTGGCCTAGTAAGTTAAAGTGCTGGTATTATTGCACATTATCCTATTACATAAGTAGTTAGCAATAACGCATGTGCTTACGCATGGAAAATTGGACCAAAAAAGCTCACATTAGTGTATTTATGTATGAAATATTGCACAAAATATGAATAAACAACTTATACAATGGAAATAATAATCCACAGAAATCTATTGGAACTAATGTCAAGTATGCCTAGCTTTCTTATACATCCATGCTCTTCCACACGTAGGCCGGTTCGTGAAAACAATGCCTACATTAAACCGGTCCCTGGTGCAAAAGAAGTTGGGGACCCCTGATTTAGATGACTAAAACACACTATATTGCCAAAAGTATTTGGCCACCTGCCTTGACTCACATATAAACGTGAAGTGTCATCCCATTCCTAACCCATAGGGTTCAATATGATGTGGGTCCACCTTTTGCAGCTATTACAGCTTCAACTCTTCTGGGAAGGCTGTCCACAAGGTTGCGGAGTGTGTTTATAGGAATTTTCCACCATTCTTCCAAAAGTGCATTGGTGAGAAGGCCTGGCTCTCAGTCTCCGTTCTAATTCATCCCAAAGGTGTTCTATCGGGTTCAGGTCAAGACTCTGTGCAGGCCAGTCAAGTTCATCCACACCAGACTCTGTCATCCATGTCTTTATGGACCTTGCTTTGTGCACTGGTGCACAGTCATGTTGGAAGAGGAAGTGGCCCGCTCCAAGCAGTTCTCACAAGGTTGGCAGCATGGAATTGTCCAAAATGTTTTGGTATCCTGGAGCATTCAAAGTTCCTTTCACTGGAACTAAGGGGCCAAGCCCAATGACTGAAAAACAACCCCACATCATAATTCCTTCTCCACCAAATTTCACACTCGGCACAATGCAGTCCAAAATGTACCTTTCTCCTGGCAACCTCCAAACCCAGACTGGTCCATCAGATTGCCAGATGGAAAAGCGTGATTCATCACTCCAGAGAAGGCTTCTCCACTGCTCTAGAGTCCAGTGGTGACGTGCTTTACACCACTGCATCCCAAGCGTTGCATTGGACTTGGTGATGTATGGCTTAGGTGCAGCTGTTCGGCCATGGAAACCCATTCCATGAAGGTCTCTGCTTACTGTACGTGGGCTAATTGGAAGGTCACATAAAGTTTGGAGCTCTGTAGCAACTGACTGTGCAGAAAGTCTTTGCACTATGCGCTTCAGCATCCGCTGACCCCTCTCTGTCAGTTTACGTGGCCTACCACTTGGTGGCTGAGTTGCTGTTGTTCCCAAACTCTTCACTTTTCTTATAATAAAGTTGACTTTGGAATGTTTAGGAGCGAGGAAATTTCACGACTGGATTTGTTGCACAGGTGGCATCGTATGACAGTTCCACGCTGGAAATCACTGAGAGCGGCCCATTCTTTCACAAATGTTTGTAGAAACAGTCTCCATGCATAAGTGCTTGATTTTATACACCCGGGCCAAGTGATTAGGACACCTGATTCTGATCATTTGGATGGATGGCCAAATACTTTTGGCAATATAGTGTATGTCTAAAAGCAAAATACATTTTCAACAAAAAACTATGACTGAAACTAAATGAAAAACTGCTGTCAAAATTAACACTGCGCTAGCGCTTGATCCCTTGGGTCTGTTCCGCAGCAATGGGGAATCCCTTGATTGAGTCCCTCTGCTGTTTTCTCACATGTTTATTCAATTACGTCTCATCAGTCCCATGTCTTCCTGTACATTCCTGCCGCCATGGCTGCTGCCACACTGTCCATCCGCTCCCATGGAGGAATTATTCGGAAAGATGTACTGTGCCAGTGCTGGATTAGCGCACGTGAAAGCAGTTTTCCCTGTAATTGCGCTCTCACGACTTTTGAGGATGTACACTCGTGGTCAAAAGTTTACATACACTTGTAAAGAACATAATGTCATGGCTGTCTTGAGTTTCCAATAATTTCTAAAACTTTTATTTTTTTTGTGATAGAGTGATTGGAGCACATACTTGTTGGTCACAAAAAACATTCATGAAGTTTGCTTCTTTTATGAATTTATTATGGGTCTACTGAAAATGTGAGCAAATCTGCTGGGTCAAAAGTATACATACAGCAATGTTAATATTTGCTTACATGTCCCTTGGCAAGTTTCACTGCAATAAGGCGCTTTTGGTAGCCATCCACAAGCTTCTGCTTGAATTTTGACCACTCCTCTTGACAAAATTGGTGCAGTTCAGCTAAATGTGTTGGTTTTCTGACATGGGCCTGTTTCTTCAGCATTGTCCACACGTTTAAGTCAGGACTTTAAGAAATATACGAGTAAGTAAATAACTGTTAAATACAATACAATGTTCATGAATAAATAGTTAAGTAATTTATGGTTCACATTATGAGATGAATAATATTGTTTCAGTTTTTAACAAGATTCAAGATGTTTATCGGGATTCTTCTTCTTTGTACTTTGTAAACACTTTTGAGTTTGAACAGATTCCTAAAGTGGATCATATTAGTACATTGTTTGAATTACAGTAATTTAATTCCACATACTGATATCCTAAAGTATTATACGTGCATATGAAAGTTTTAAGCTGTATTATTCTCTAAGGTTATATTTATCCTCTTTTGTTGAAAAAAATGGTAAATATCCGCAAAAACGCGGAAATTCGCGTTTTGAAACATTCAAACATTCATTTTCGCTTCAAAATATCAATGCCGCATTTTTTTTAGGGATGGCTATGTAGAACGAAACTGAAACTGAACTGGCTACAAAGTAAACAAAAACAGAATGCTGGACGACAGCAAAAACTTACAGCGTGTGGAGCAGAGACGGCATCGACAAAGTACATCCGTACATGACATAACAACAATGTCCACACAAAAAAAGATAGCAACAAGTTAAATATTCTTGATTGCTAAAACAAAGCAGGTGCGGGGAATACCGCTCAAAGGAAGACATGAAACTACAACAGGAAAAGCCACCAAAATAGGAGCGCAGGACAAGAACTCAAACACTACACACGGGAAAACACCAAAAAACTCCAAATAAGTCACGGCGTGATGTGACAGTACACCTACTTTGAGACAAGAGCTATAGTGATGCATGCTTGGTTATGGTTTAAATTCATATCCAACAATTGGGAGAACGACTTTTTATTGTCTACTGAGTTTCATTTTTTAATGATTTCTGCTGGTGGTGTGCCTACAGATTTTTTCAATCAAAAAATGGCTCAAAAAAGGTTGAGCTACCACCACCATGCTTGACGGTAGGATTGGTGTTCCTGGGATTAAAGGCCTCACCTTTTCTCCTCCAAACATATTGCTGGGTATTGTGGCCAAACAGCTCAATTTTTGTTTCATATGACATCACATGGACAAAGATACGACCTTCTGGAGGAAAGTCCAAATATCAGTGTGGAATTTTTAAATCCGAGCTTGCTAAAAATGGCTGTAGTTCATCTTCAGCAGGAGTAAACAACATCCAAGCACACAATAGTCAACACATGACTGTGTTAGTGTGTGCCTCACGAGGTGTGTGCACTTATTTCTATTTTCACATCAAAGCTCACACAGACATCATCTTTCATTCTCCTGGTAGAATTATTAAGACTTTCTTTGTCATTGCGCTGGCATATGCTCCTCGCTCTGAAGTTCTATTTCTAGACCGACAAACCCTCATCCATTTTTTGTGGGCTCACATCCTGTGTGTTGTCTGATATGCTGCACATGTTTGACAAAAGAATGCCTTCCATTTAGGCCAATTGAGCACACAATTCATAGATATGTGCCGTTTTATCACACCTCACCATAGGCGCCGATCTACATTTCTGCCAGTGGGTGCTCGGTGTGTGTGTATTAGTGTTGTCCCGATACCAATATTTTGGTACTTTTCGGTACTTTTCTAAATAAAGGGCACCACAAAAAATTTCATTATTGACTTTATTTTAACAAAAAAATCTTAGGGTACATTAAACATATGTTTATTATTGCAATTTAGTCCTTAAATAAAATAGTGAACATACAAGACAACTTGTCTTTTAGTAGTAAGTAAACAAAAAAAGGCTCCTAATTAGTCTGCTGACGTATGCAGTAACATATTGTGTCATTTATCTACCTATTAATTTGTCTACATTATTAAGGACAAGTGGCAGAAAATGAATTATTAATCTACTTGTTTATTTACTGTTAATATTTGCTTATTTTCTGTTTCAACATGTTCTATCTACACTTCTGTTAAAATGTAATAATCACTTATTCTTCTCTTCTTTGATACTTTACATTAGTTTTGGATGATACCACAAATATGGGTATGTATCCGATACCAAGCAGTTACAGAATCATACATTGGTGATATTCAAAGTCCTCATGTGTCCAGGGACATATTTCCTGAGTTTATATAAACATAATATAAATTTAAAAAAAACTAAAGAAGATTTTGTGATGTTAAAAATATTGATGTAATCATAGTAATATCGGCTAGATACGCTATTGTACGTGGTATCATTACAGTGGATGTTAGGTGTAGATCCACCAATGGCGTTTGTTTATATTGTAGTGTCCCGGAACAGTTGGTGCTGCAGGGAATTCTGGGAATTTGTTCTGTAGTGTTTATGTTGTTGTGTTGCGGTGCAAATATTCTTCCAAAATGTGTTTGTCTTTGTTGTTTAGTGTGGTTTCACTATATGGCACATATTTATGACAGTGTTGGCATTGTTCATACTTCCACCTTTAGTGTGACATGTATGGCTGTTGAGTAAGTATGCCCTTCATTCGCTAGTATGCAATGTGTTCAAAGTCAAGATGATTATGTCATTAGTTTGTTATCGGGCACGATGAAATCTTGGTCAGACTTTATTAATTATAGATTAAGTGATTAGTGACTTTTTTATTATGTAAAATGGAACAAACTTGCCAGAAAATTAACATCAGCAAGATTGAATTTTCAAAAATTATTTTAAAGATTGAAAGTTGCCTTCAATCCCATGTGGGTGCTCGGGCCCCGAAGCACCCACGGGATCGGCCCCTATGCCCCTCACATGGAATATGGAACACTGGTGTTATGAGGCCCAGACGACGGGACCCGAATGGGACTTAATCACCTCTTACACACAATTCAAATTTCAATAATTAGGAATTTAAAACATAAAATTCAATACTATGCATATGAATCAAAATAGATTGTAATAATATTATTAAAAACAGACAAAGTGAAAATAAATAAATGATAAATGGGTTATACTTGTATAGAGCTTTTCTACCTTCAAGGTACTCAAAGCGCTTTGACAGTATTTCCACATTCATCCATTTATCACACACACATTCACACACTGATGGCGGGAGCAGCCATCAGGAGCAAGGGTGAAGTGTCTTGCCCAAGGACACAACGGACGTGACTAGGATGGTAGAAGGTGGGGATTGAACCCCAGTAACCACCAACACTCCGATTGCTGGCACGGCCACTCTACCAACTTCGCCACGCCGTCGAAAATATAATAATAAAATAAACATTTCACAAGAAATAAGAGTGAAGTATAGTTATGAGAGAAAAAAGTTGTCATTTTATGCAACTCTTCTCGAAATATAGAAATAAAGTCAACATTCTACAAGAAAGAAGTTGGAATTGTATGTGTTCAAAGTAGAAACAAAAATAAAGTCAACATTTTACAAGACAAAGGTTGTCATTTAATGTGAAAATGGTCTATAAAATTAAAGTCACATTTCTGAGGGGGAAAAGTCCATCCATCCATTTATCCATTTTCTACCGCTTGTCCCTCTTGGACAGAAGACAGGTCGACTCTGGACTCGACACCACCTCATTGCAGGCTCAACGCTGATAGACAGACAACTATTCACATTCACACACTAGAGACAACTTCAATTTATGAAAATTACATTTTAAAAAAGTGCGTTTTCGTGATAGAAAAGCTGGCGTGTTACGAAATAGATTAAATGTTTAAACTTTTGTTTGATTGTAATTTGGCGTTAAAAAAGTCAAACTACAACAATGAAGCAAAAACGATACAATAAAAAAGTCGGTATAACTTTAGTATGGGGAACATATTCACCTTTAATTAGTTGCTTATTAAAGTAACAAATACTTAATTTAGATTTATTTGGACACTAGGGGAACATATAAGGGTTAGGGTTCGGGTTAGGGTTACTAATAAGCAATAAGGGTTAGTTAACTCTTAGTTAATTGGTTGTATAATAAGGCCATGCAGAATAAGGCATTAATAACTACTTAATAGTGACTAATTAAGAGCCAATATGTTACTAATTTGCATGTTAATAAGCAACTAATTAATGGTGAATATGTGTTCCCCATACTAAAGTGTTACCAAAAAGTCATATTATGAGAATAAATGTGTATTATTAAGAGGCAAACATAGTGGTTTTATGATGATGCAAAAATTGAAAAATAAGTTGCAATCTTAAGAAAATCAAAGTAGAACTCAAAACGGTTTGAGAAATAGTTTTGCATAAAGCCTGTAAGTCGAATACAAAAATGCACTATTGATATTATTTATGAAAAAAAAAAAAAAAGTATCTACTAAATTTAAGTCCTAATATTGCAAAATCTTGTAATTGTATGAGAATAGAGACTAAACCCACATGGACAATCAGTTATTATTGCATGCACAAGTAATAACATTGACACAATTTAGTGGGAATTTGCACAAAAAAGACCCTCACCTGAAAAAAAAAAAAAAAAAAATGCATCAACAGACTCACATCTCACCACCGACATACAGTTAATTTCAATAATACAGTAGTGATAATACATCCATTAAATTAATCTATTTGTTAATTTTGTGTTTATATCATATGCATTTTATTTATTTATTACACATGAAGTTTGTGAAGCTCTTTGAGGCACTTGTGATTAAGGGCTAAATAAACACATTGTGACTAATTGTTGATTCTATTCAATTTACTTTGGTAAAAGCTCCTACAAAATTATGTTTTGTTGTTTTTTTTAATAATATTTATTTATTCATTTGATAAGAAAATCATAATACAAGTACTGAGAAAACAGTTTTTTTGCCCCCCTCTCCCCCGAAAGAAAAAAATAATAATACAAAAAAATACAAAAATACCAACAAACAAAAAACATTACAGAAGAAAAAAAAAAAAAAGTAAAATATTAACACCCATCCCATCCCCCGTCCTACATTTCAGTCACATTTCAGTAACAACAAAAAACAGAGTTGAGGTAAGTGAAAAGGTTCATTGTCAACAGTGAGGGTCACATTTACCGTATTTTTCGGACTATAAGTCGCAGTTTTTTTCATAGTTTGGCCGGGCGTGCGACTTATACTCAGGAGCAACTTATGTGTGAAATTATTAACACATTACCGTAAAATATCAAGTAATATTATTTAGCTCATTCACGTAAGAGACTAGACGTATAAGATTTCATGGGATTTAGCGATTAGGAGTGACAGATTGTTTGGTAAACGTATAGCATGTTCTATATGTTATAGTTATTTGAATGACTCTTACCATAATATGTTACGTTAACATACCAGGCACATTCTCAGTTGGTTATTTATGCCTCATATAATGTACACTTATTCAGCCTGTTGTTCACTATTCTTTATTTATTTTAAATTGCCTTTCAAATGTCTATTCTTGGTGTTGGGCTTAATCAAATACATTTCCCAAAAAAATGTGACTTATATTCCAGTGCGACTTATATATGTTTTTTTCCTTCTTTATTATGCATTTTCGGCCGGTGCGACTTATACTCCGCAGCGACTTATACTCCAAAAAATACGGTATCCTATAGCGTCTTTAATAACTAATTATGCAGCCCCAGGTCAAGTCAAATTGTTTTGGTGAACTCAGATTATATTTAATTTTCTCTAAATCTAAGAAAAACATGAGGTTCTTAAGCCATAGGGAGACCTTGGGGGCAAACTGTGATTTCCACTCCAATAAAATCCTTCTACGAGCTATTAATGATGCAAAGGTGATACTATCCCTAAAAGTCTGCTTAGTTTTTTGGTAGTTTGGTGGGACTCCAAAAATAGCCAATTCTGCACAAGGCGTCAATTAAAAATTTAATGCATCTGCAAGATGTTTAAATATATTAATACAGTAGGCTTTCAGACAGGGACAGGACCAGAACATATGTGTGTATGTGTTTTGTTGTTTTATTAACCATCAAAATAAAAAAGAAATATCCTGAAAATCAATTTCAAGCATTAATAACATTGTGTGCAGAAAAATACAGGTTATTAATGAAATACATCTGATGAAACATATTTTGTGTTATTTGATAAAAATATGACTGTATTGCTGTTGTTCATGCTTTCACGATAACATACCCCGACCCTCCAAGCATTTCTGCCCACGGCAAATTGTGACCTAGTTTTGGGATGTTCCGCCATACCGTAAGAACTAAAGTGGCTAAAATAAGAAATCCCATGATGGCCTTAGGCGTTTGCTCAAAAGTGTACATGCAATCATCAGAAAAGGATTATGCATGCCTCGCGAGCAAAGGGCACGATAGAGCGCAGCTAATAAAGTTGTAAATAGCCAAAAAAGTGTGGCGCATATTTCCAATAACTCGGACTCCTAGCTCCTTAATGAGAGAGAAAGGTCAGTAAGTTGACTCCGCCCCCTTTCTCCCCCTCTCTCCTTGTACCTGCGATCACCAGGTACCACCTTAGCCTGACCTGACATCCCCCACACACACACACACACACACACACACACACACACACACACACCTGCAAGGGAGTGAACACATTCCAGGCCTGGATGAAGAAACATTTTCTTTCACCTGTGATGGACGAGTAAGAACTTACATTTCAACATCAGTCTGACTTTGTTTCTTCTTCTTGGCAAAATACGAAACGTACTTCTTTTTTAATCGGCAGTGTGGGAAATCACAAGGAATTGATCAGCGGGAAGAGATATATCGATTGATACGAAGTTTGTAATGCGGGAGGATGCACATGCGGTGTAGAGGGGGAGGTGTGGCATTTCAAAATAAAGCTCCGATACATACAGAATGAAAGGGAGAGGAGGCCTCAGTAACATTTCTGTGGTTTGTACAAATTCCACTTTTTCCATTTTGTGGCCGACTTCGATACCTCGGGGGGGGGGAGTATAGTTGTGATTAAATGGTGTGTGTGTATTGCTGGAAGGATGCAGAAGAGTTGGTGTGTGTGTGTGTGTGGGGGGGGGGGGGGTAGTCTTGAGACCACTGGGCAGCATATCAGAGGAAGCAAACGTCATCATTAGGTTCACACTTGAAATGACAAAAAAAGATCCTTTGGTGTGGTCCCTTTACCCTGGTATTTGTGTCACGTGACCAGAGGCTGAGCAGCAAATAACATCATTGTGCTGGAAGTAACAACGAGATTTGACAGCTTTCATGACAAGTTACCACTCATAACGTCAATAATCCAAACGTTGAATACGTAGGTCACTATCAGTGTTAGGGATTGTTTTCCTCTCATTTTTTGATAAGTTAAGTATGGAAAGTAATTTATGCATTCATTATTATTTAAAGATTAATAATAATAATAATAGATTTTATTTGTAAAAAGCACTTTACATTGAGTAAACAACCTCAAAGTGCTACAGTGTATTAAAAATAAAAAATAAATACAAATAAAAACTAGAACAGCCAAATAGCTAAAACTAGTATGCATATATCTTAAAAAAAAACTTTTTTTAAAAAGAAGGGTTTTTAAGCCTTTTTTTAAAAGCATCCACAGTCTGTGGTGCCCTCAGGTGGTCAGGGAGAGCGTTCCACAGACTGGGAGCGGCGGAGCAGAAAGCCCGGTCTCCCAATGTTTGTAGCTTTGTCCTCGGAGGTTGGAGGAGGTTAGCCTGTCCGGAGCGGAAGTGTCGTGTGGAGGATTTGGGGGTGAGTAGTTCTTTGAGGTAGAGGGGGGCATTTCCATGGAGGCACTGGTGGGTTGGTAGGGAGACTTTGAATTCAATCCTGAGTGGACCAGGAAATCAGTTAAGGGATTTGAGAGTTGGTGTGATATGGTCATATTTCCGCACTCTCATCAGGATCCTAGCAGCACTATTCTGTATGTATTGCAGCTTCTGGATGTTCTTGCTGGGGATCCCGACAAGAAGTGTGTTGCAGTAGTCTAGCCTGGATGAAATTATTATTAACAGACGAAACTACTAATATTTTAAAGTAGCACATTTGTTATATTCTGTCATTCATTTCATATATACACTCCTGCACTTTAGTTCCTACCTGTTGTTCCCATATACCCGAATAGGTGACGGACAAGGGGTTGAAAAGAAAAAGTGAGCGCGGCGAAGGACTACAGTCCGTTTTTGAAAAATCCAAAAAACTACCATACCGTCAAGGTGACTTTTCCTGTTTTATGGACAATTTTTAGTTTCTCTTCTTACTCCATGCAGAGAATCAACAGCAAAACAGCAAGATGGCGCAACCAAATATGATAATCGATACTGTTACGCGATTGGCTGTTAGCGTGTCCCTCCCATTGTTCAGGGATCACGTCTTATAGAACAGTGTTTTTCAACCTTTTTTGAGCAAAGGCACATTTTTGCGTTAAAAAAATGCGGAGGCACACCAACAGCAGAAATCATTAAAAAACGAAACAGGAAAAAGTTGTTGTCGCAATTGTTGGATATGACTTTAAACCATAACCAAGCATGCATCACTATTGCTCTTGTCTCAAAGTAGGTGTACTGTCACCACCTGTCACATCACGCCGTGACTTATTTGGAGTTTTTTGCTGTGTTACTGTGTGTAGTGTTTTAGTTCTTGTCTTGCGCTCCTATTTTGGTGTCTTTTTCTCTTTTTTTGGTATTTTCCTGTAGCAGTTTCATGTCTTCCTTTGAACGATATTTCTCGCTTCTACTTCGTTTTAGCAATCAATAATATTTCAGTTGTTTTTATACTTCTTTGTGGTTACGTTGTTGAATGTCTTGTCATGTTCGGATGTACTTTGTGGACGCCGTCTTTGCCCCACAGTAAGTCTTTGCTGTTGTCCAGCATTCTGTTTTTGTTTACTTTGTGTCAAGATCTGTGGTCTGGATCATGTTTTTTGGTATTTTCTGTTTAAGACTCCAAAAGTTTCTGTTTGCGCTTCCTTGTTTGGCTTCCATGACTACTCATTAGTTTCACCTGCCTCATGCACGCACCCGTTCTAATCAGGAGATTATTATTTAAGCCTGTCGTTGTCAGTTAGTCGGTCTGGTGACATTGATAGTTTCATGCTTGTGTTCATTTCATGCTCTGTTTTGACATTTCTTGCCATAGTCATGCTGTTCGATTCATGCCGTGTCCAGTAAGTCTTTTTGTTTCATGTCCATAGTTCTTGCTATTTGTTTCAAGCCATAGTTTACTGATTTTTTTTCATGTTTTTAGTTTCATGGTTCATGTCCATAGTTTATGCTAAGTCTTAGCTTTTGTTTCCTGCGTTAAGCTTGCCTTCACCTTGTGCACCTTTTTGTTTTGTACTTCGTTGAGTTTTTGAGTAGAGATTAAAATACGTTCCTACCTTCAAGCCTTGTCCGGTCTAGTCCGTTTGCATCCCGGGAGAACAAATCTTGCAGCAAGCTGCGAAAAACTCCCCGTCCTGACACTTTATAGCCAGTTCAGTTTTAGTTTCGTTCTGCATAGCCTTCCCTAAGCTTCAATGCCTTTTCTTAGGGGCACTCACATTTTGTTTATTTTTGGTTTTAAGCATTAGACACCTTTTTACCTTCACTCTGCCTCCCGCTGTTTCCGAAATCTACAAAGCAATTAGCTACCGGCTGCCACCTACTGATATGGAAGAGTATTACATGGTTACTCTGCCGAGCTCTAGACAGCACCGACATTCAACAACAACACATCATTTGCAGACTATAATCACTGGTTTGCAAAAAATATTTTTAACCCAAATAGGTGAAATTAGATAATCTCCCACGGCACACCAGACTGTATCTCACGGTACACTAGTGTGCCGCATCTCAGTGGTTGAAAAACACTGAGTTACATCACAGTTACTGAGTGAGCAGTGCTTAGTTCCAACCACTTCTCCACATCCACACAACAAAGACACATGGATACTAAGCAGACATTTGAAAAAATATGCGCAGAGAAAACTATAAATACTTTTAGGAATTGAGTAAACAAAGTTGGGACAATGTGTATGGTGAGATTGATTGGGTGTCAAACTCATTTTCATTGAGGGCCACATCGCAAGAATGGCTGCTTTCAGAGGGACGCTTTTTTAAAATTAATTTACATTGATTCCCGGGCGTGGCACCGCTGCTGCTCACTGCTCCCCTCACCTCCCAGTGGGTGAACAAGGGGATGGGTCAAATGCAGAGGACACATTTCACCACACCTAGTGTGTGCGTGTGTGTGACAATCATTGGTACTTTAATTAATTAATTATGCATGCAGGTAATAACATGTGATTAATCATGATAATGGTAATGCATATGCATTTGATTATTATATATTTTTTTATGTATAACTTGCTTTAAAATCCTAAATAAAGGTGACAAGCAGATATTTAACTATTTGTTTTTATCTCACAAAAAATAGTTTTGCAATACAGTGTATACTAATATAATTGGTGATAGCTCAGATGATATTAAAGTTAAAAATATGCATTTTTTTCTGTCAAAATTAAAAGAATGAATGCATTTAGTAAAAAAAAAAAATATATATACATATTTTATTGAAACCCATTTTTTCCAGGCATTCGCGGGCCACATAAAAGGATGTATCGGGCCAGAAGTGGCCCCCGGGTCTTGAATTTGACACCCCTGATGTAGATGAAGCGTAATTGTATTTTATTTTTAATTACTTTCATGATACCTTTCATGACATTTAAATATTTTCCAGGCAAACTACTTAGTAAGAAGCAAAAAAAAAACCAACCAGGGTGTTACGGTTGCTGTTGGCGTGACCCCAGAATGCAGAGACGGTAGGCAAAGTGCTGATAAGGTCTTTTTATTAGAAATAGAACAGATGAGAATTAGCACCTCCAAGGTTGAATCAATGGTTCTCACCCGGAAAAGATAGTGTAATAAACTCTGTCATGGAGTAAAGTCGCTGCTCCACCACAGCCAGAGGAGCCAGATGAGGTGGCTTGGACATCTGGTAACACTTATCTGGGGAGGTGTTCAGGGCACGTCCGACTGGTAGGAGGCCATAGGGAAGACCCAGGACACGTTGGACAGACTATGTCTCCGAGCTGACCTGGGAACGTCTTGGGATTCCCCGGGAGGACCTAGACCAGGGGTGTCAAACTCATTTTAGCTCAGGGGCCACATGGAGGAAAACTATTCCCAAGTGGGCCAGACTGGTAAAATGATAGCATGATAACTTCAAAAAGACAATTTCATATTTGTTTCTTTGGTAACACTTTAGTATGGGGAACATATTCACCATTAATTAGTTGCTTATTAAAGTAACAAATACTTAATATAGAGTTATTTGGACAATAGGGAACAAATAAGGGTTAGGGTTAGAGTTAGGGTTAGTTAACTCTTAGTTAATGGCTTATTGGTTGTATAATAAGGCCATGCAGAATAAGGCATTAATAAGTACTTAATAATGACTAATTAAGAGCCAATATGTTACTAATTTGCATGTTAATAAGAAACTAATTAATGGTGAATATGTTCCCCATACTAAAGTGTTACCGTTTCTTTGTTGAAAAATAGTCCAAGCACATTCTAAAAATTTAAAAATGTTAATATTTTTTACACTTACAAATTGGTCCGTGCACGGTCCGTGTACCTTCCGTTCATTCTATTTCCAATTCTGAAACGCAAATCAAAAAACAAAATTAGGGATGTTTTTCAATTGTTTTTATATATGGCAGATTTTAAAACGAACAAAAAAGGTTTGATTTTAATTCAAATATTACAATAAAATTGGATTTTGTGCTGTTTTCCTTTCATAGATTTTTGTTTTTCCAGATAAACACAAAAATCGAATATACGTTGATCTAAAATGCAAAAATGCGTGTTTATCTGTGTGATGACTAATTGAACCGGAAGCATTATTTTCAGAATCGGAATCAGAAATACTTATTAATCCCAGAGGGGAATTTTAATTTTCAGCACAATCCCATTCAAGATCAGACAAACATTACAAGGAGACAGAACAGGATCGCTGACAGGTCTGCCACCTTACAAAAAAGGTGTGGGGGGGGTTTCCAGACTGAGGCCAAGGGAAAAATAATTAATAGCCATAGCACACATCCCACTTACATGTGTGTAAGAGGGAAGCATCAAACATCAAAGAAAACAAAGAACATTAAAGACATTAAAAGAGCAGAGCTGATGCAACCAGCAACTTCTACATACAGCTATGAATACAAAGTAAAATAAACATATACACTGTAGTGGCCTCTGCGATGTTCCACGCCATCGTCTGCTGGGGTGGAGGCCGCATGGCCAGAGACAGGAGCAGACCCAACAAAGCCACTCTCAGCCGCCCACCAACTCTCGGCCAGTGTCCAGTCCGCATGGATGAGCGAGGATGCGTCCAAGGAGACCGAGGTGTTCGATACCTGCTCATTCAGCCAAGACACTGTGAAGCTTGTCCAGCTCCGCAGCCCTGTCTCTTCATCCGCATCTCCTCCAGTCTCTCCAAACGGACTCTGGTGTGGCAGAGACCCAGCAGCTGGTCTCCATGGCCAAAAGGCTCCCGGGAGGCAGATCCAGAAGTCCACAAAAAAGCACAGCAGAAGTAACGAAAGAAAAAAAAAAAAAAATAAATAAAAAAAAAAAATATATATATATATATATATATATATATATATATATATATAATAACACATAAAAACAAAAGGGAAACACAAGAGCACAGAGCTCCTGCCAACAACAGCCACTACAACGGCGCCATCTTGGAGAATTTAGGTCTGTGTCCGTTCATTCTATTTCCAATTCTTAAATGCAAATCAAAAAACACATTTCGGGCCATTTTTTTCTATTGTCATTTCTGAAACAAAAGTTGGACAACTATTTAATGAGACTTTTTTAAAAAGGAAAACTGCACAAAATCCAATTTTTTGGCAATATTTTGAAATCAACCCTTTTTTGTTTTTTTTTAAATCTGCCAAAAATAATCAAAATCGAAAAACGGCCCTAATTTTGTTTTTTGATTTGCATTTGAGAATTCGAAATCTTTCTAGTTCCAATTCTGAAATGCATATCAAAAAACAAAATTAGGACCTTTTTTTATTTTTTTTTATTGTATATGGCAGATTTTAAAACAAACAAAAAATGGTTGATTTCCAGATGGCAGTCACACATAAGAGATATGTGTAGACTGCAATATGACTCAAGTAAACAACATCAACAGTGTTTCCCATAAACTGCCAAGATACCTGTGGCGGTGGGGGTGTGGCTATGGGCGTGGTCACAATGACATAATCGAGTAATTTGCATAATTTACTACAATGATATGATTTTCTCTGAAAAGGCTCAAAAAATGTATACTTACTAATTAATAATAACAGTTTTGTTTTAAACGTCCATCCATCCATCCATCCATCCATTTTACAATATAATTACAACACTTTATGTACATATTTATATACAGATTTGAACAATAAGTTATTCACTGAAATATATTTATTAATTGTGGTTCTTACAAAAAATATATCTTATAAAAATATAAAAGCTAAAATGTCTCTTAAAGCTCTGCCCCTTTAATTAGTGCATACTAAATAATTTAACTTTAGCCTACTACTACAACCATATTATTTACCAGCAACATAAAGTGAAACAGAGGCAGAGGTGTCCTGCCACAGTCAGTAACAAATAAACAGAAAACAGTAGTGGTGGTAGATAGACACAAAGCTTCATCAAACATCTGATCCACTAAACAAAGAGCTCCAAAAATCTTGATCCTACACTTCTCTTTTGTAAAGTAAATCTGAACAGCCGATATGGGCATCTACATCAACTATATGATTTGCCTGAGAAGCTGGACAGGACAAAAAAAAAAAAAAAGATTTAAAAAAAATAAAATAAAAAAAAATAACATTTTGTGGCGGCCTTAATTCTTTCGTGGCGGGCCGCCACAAATAAATGAATGTGTGGGAAACACTGATCAACATTGTATATGTTCCATGGAAAATATAAATAAATAAATGATAAATGGGTTATACTTGTATAGCGCTTTTCTACCTTCAAGGTACTCAAAGCACTTTGACAGTATTTCCACATTCACCCATTCACACACACATTCACACACTGATGGCGGGAGATGCCATGCAAGGCGCTAACCAGCAGCCATCAGGAGCAAGGGTGAAATGTCTTGCTCAAGGACACAACGGACGTGACTAGGATGGTTGAAGGTGGGGATTGAACCCCAGTAACCAGCAACACTCCGATTGCTGGCACGGCCACTCTACCAACTTCGCCACGCCGTCCCTATAGAACATTATCTGCATAAGGTACCTTATATATGAAAATATATAGAAAATAGACCATTCATCGGCAGTGCGCCTTATAATCTGGTGCGCCATATGGTCCGGAAAATATGGTAATATAGTTCAAATAAATACATGAATAGAAAATAAGAGCAGCAGTGCAATAGTGGAAAACAGATTAGAATAGATTCAATGGCAGGCCAAAATCAAAAGGCACACCATGAACATTAGTCAACAAACCAGGGTTGCAATGAAGGTCTCACTGACAGCGAAACCCTCCTGATTAGTGATCAGAGGCAGGTGAGTCCCTTGATCACTAACCAAGAACAAGTGTGGGGAGCAGGACTCAGAAACAGTGGTGAAGTTGCTGCAAGACAAAACCAAAACAGGAAGTGGAAAAAAAAATAACAGCACTAGACACGAAAAAACACTAAAACACAGGAAAAGGACCACAAGACCCCCAAAACCGTCACGTGAATCGTGACACAAAGGGATCGGAAAAACTTGTACAAGAAAAAAACACTACATAGGACATTAACAATACAAATATCTATTCAGGTAGTAAAAAAGTACATGTATAAACTAAAAACATTAACAAAGGTTATAAGGAGATTTCAGAACCTTGAATGTACAGTTGTGGTCAAAAGTTTACATACACTTGTAAAGAACATAATGTCATGGCTGTCTTGAGTTTCCAATCATTTCTACAACTCTTATTTTTTTGTGATAGAGTGATTGGAGCACATACTTGTTGGTCACAAAAAACATTCATGAAATTTGATTCTTTTCTGCTGTGTCAAAAGTATACATACAGCAATGTTAATATTTGCTTACATGTCCCTTGGCAAGTTTCACTGCAATAAGGCGCTTTTGGTAGCCATCCACAAGCTTCTGACAAGCTTCTGCTTGAATTTTTGACCACTCCTCTTGGCAAAATTGGTGCAGTTCAGCTAAATGTGTTGGTTTTCTGACATGGACTTGTTTCTTCAGCATTGTCCAGACGTTTAAGTCAGGACTTTGGGAAGGCCATTCTAAAACCTTCATTCTAGCCTGATTTAGCCATTCCTTTACCACTTTTGACATGTGTTTGGGGTCATTGTCCTATTGGAACACCCAACTGCGCCCAAGACCCAACCTCCGGGCTGATGATTTTAGGTTGTCCTGAAGAATTTGGAGGTAATCCTCCTTTTTCATTGTACCATTTACTGTAAAGCACCAGTACCATTGGCAGCAATATCAGCGCTCTATCATTTCAAACAGTTAATTCTCAGACAAAATCAAATAGAACGGATGCTTTTGTCAAGATGCTATGCTGCTAATTCCGATGCTGATCATCCATGAGTGAGATCAGTGAAGCCAAAACCGATCACATGTGTTAACTGTACATTTTCCCATTTATTTATAGAGTGTTATTGAATGTTTAACAATTTCAGCACAATATTTCAACTAGATCCTTATTTTCTTTTAATTCATATAATTTTTTGATCAAAACAAAGTACAATATTATAGTCAGTAGTACACAATACTGTGTCCAGGGAATTACTCCCTGGGTTTGTAAACAACAATAACAACAAAAAAATTATTTTGAGGAAAAAAAATGATAGATCTTATCTATCTGGTATAAATAATAAACTAATTATACCCTTAACATCAACACCATATGTGGTGTACTGATTGTGACACACCAACAGTTATATTATTATCGTCTCTCTTACTGGTATTAATCTACTTGATAATTCCCTGTTAATATCAGGAATACAATTATCACAATAAATACTCTTCTGAGTCAATTCTAATTAGTAAGTTAATGTAAACTTTTCAAGATGATCTTGGTCAAAGGCCTAAAATGTTGACGAAACGGATTATAAAGACAATGTATATATATATATATATATATATATATATATATATATATATATATATATATATATATATATATATATATATATATATATATATATATATATATATATATATATATATACACAGCCTGGCCCCCGGCCAATTTTTTTTAACCCAATGCGGACCCCGGGTCAAAAAGTTTGGGGACCCCTGCTGTATATAGTAGACTTTGAATGCAGCTGCAATTCCAAGACTTTAGATAGCAGTAGTGTATAGACTAGATTGTGTTGTTTTAGTCAGGAAGTAGTCTTTGCCATTAAGGTTGAATGTGCCAGTCTTGTACATTCTCACGCAGTTGCTTTTAGCTGTGGGCATTACACTACATGCAGGCTTTCTTGTCTCTCCTTCTCACAGAGAGATAAAACAAGCGCACCTTCTTACATACGCCACATACTGTCGCGCGTGCAACGTCATACCCCCTCACCGAGCAGAGAGGTAGCGGCATGGGTAAAGTTAGCTGTGGCAGGTGGTGCAAGCGGAGCGGTGCGAGTGGTAATACGAGAGAGAGAAGGTGCCAATCTGGTAACAAATGGAGGAAGAATAATTACTTCCCAAGAACAACAACACAGGGTCCATCGTCTGGCGGTGGTTTGGCTTCAAGCGGGAAGATGTCGAACAGTAATATGTAAAGTATGCCGCAAAAGCGTTGCTACAAAAAGTAGCAGCACTACTAATTTGTAGCATTATTTGAAAAGTCACCCGCTAGAGAATGAAGAGTGCTTGAAACTCTGCATGTCAACATCACACCAACAAAATGCCAAAGCAACCAGCACTGACCCAATTGAGCCTGACGTCCATTTCCACATCAACACCGTATGAAAAAAATAGTCAACAACAGAAGGAGATAACGTCCGCAGTAAACTACCACATAGTGAAGGACATACACTATTTGATTTCCTATTATGCAGCTCATTTTTATTTGACAGTTATTGAAATATCTTGTGTGACATCATGCACAAAAGTGCACTTTATTTGTTTTAAAACATTGTAGTGGCGTTCTGTACAAAAAGTGCACTTTAATTTAGTGTTGTTTTGATATGTCATCTTAGTGACATCATGCACAAAAGTGCACTCATAGCTTGTTTTAAAATGTCTCTGACAATCTTGCACTTTCTGTTTTGAAATGACATGAATGTTTGTGCCACTGCTTAATAACTGTTTAATAAATACACTTTTGGTCAATTGACTTAGTTGTGATTTCCCTCTCTGCATGAACGTTTAAAATGAGCATATATTAATGCAGTATGAACAAGAATGTTTTAATGTAGACACATAGAATCATCATACTGCGGCGTGGCGAAGTTGGTAGAGTGGCCGGGCCAGCAATCGGAGGGTTGCTGGTTACTGGGGTTCAATCCCCACCTTCTACCATCCTAGTCACGTCCGTTGTGTCCTTGGGCAAGACACTTCACCCTTGCTCCTGATGGCTGCTGGTTAGCGCCTTGCATGGCAGCTCCCGCCATCAGTGTGTGAATGTGTGTGTGAATGGGTGAATGTGGAAATACTGTCAAAGCGCTTTGAGTACCTTGAAGGTAGAAAAGCGCTATACAAGTATAACCCATTTATCATTACATTATATGCATCAAGTGTTCATTCAAGGCTAAGGCAAAATATGGAGATATATATAGTGTATTGTGACATGGCCTAAAAATATCAAGATATTAATAAAAGGCCATATCGCCCAGCCCTAACCCGACGTTGTATCAATGTCTTGTGCCTGCTGGGTTACACGTCACTGTGTGCAGGCTTCATACTGAGACATGATTTGTGCCACTTTCTCTTTCTTTCTTTCTCCTCTGAACTTTTACAGCCATTTCTGCTTTTCATCTTCTTCTTTCTTCCCCCCGCCCCTTCTTTTGTCGTTTTTTTTTTTTCTTCTCTCCCCTCGCTCTCCTGGAGATCCTTACCATGTGTGTCAGCTCGGCTGGCTCCTGTCGCCGTCGTCATTACGTTGCCATTCTTCTCATTATTCTTGCATCCATCCGTTCAGCCGTGCACGCACCCAAGTCAGCCCAGGTCTCCTCCATCCCTGTCCTGTCGCCATCGCACGCTGCCCCCCCCCCCCCATCAGAAAACCACTTCAAACAGGCAGCGCCATCAAAGCCCACAGGCAGCCAGCCAGCCAGCCAGCAAGGCAGCAAGTCAGCCAGCCTTCTGCTTCAACTTAAAATTACTGTCGTCCTCGTCGCGAGCCTTCTTTCCTCTTCTAATACACATCAAAGATCCTCTTCAAAAAGTTTGCAAACTTTCTCTTGTCTTCTCCTTCTCCTTTTGCTCTCCCTCCATCATTTTTTTAAAATATAATGCCATCTTATCAACTTTCGCTGACTATGCACTTTTCCCCTCACCTTAAGCTATGCATTATTGGGACACACACACACACACACACGAACACACACACACACACATACACACACACACACACACACACACACACACTAATGCATTGTATCCATTGAAAAAAATGACCATATGTAAGTCAATATGCAATATGATTTATTTAACAACCCCCACTCAATCAGAGTTACGGGACAACGTTCGAGTGTTGAGCTCATGCTTTTTGATTCTCTCTTCAAGTTAAAGTACCAATGATTGTGTCACACACACTCGAGGTGTGGCGAAATTATTCTCTGCATTCGACCCATCCCCCTTGATCACCCCCCCTGGGTGGTGAGGGGAGCAGTGAGCAGCAGCGGTGGCCGCGCCCGGGAATCATTTTTTTGTGATTTAACCCCCAATGCCAACCCTTGATGCTGAGTGCCAAGCAAGGAGGCAATGGGTCCCATTTTTTATTGTCTTTGGTATGACTCGGTCATACCAAAGAACTCACGACCTACCGATCTCAGGGCGAACACTCTGATCACAAGGCCACTGAGCAGGTTACTTTTAATATTCAGGCCGTTAGAAAGAGTTCAAGGAATACAAGAAGAGGATGTTGATGGTGGGTTTGAAGACGTTCACATCCAAAAGACTGTAAAGTCAGAGAACTACTCATAAAATAAAAAATCATAATGCAAGAATCAAACATAACTTTTTTACAAGGTAAAAAGTTGGCTAACACTTTAGTATGGGGAACATATTCACCATTAATTAGTTGCTTATTAACATGCAAATTAGTAACATATTGGCTCTTAGTTAGTCTCTATTAAGTACTTATTAATGCCTTATTCTGCATGGCCCTAACCCTAACCCTAACCCTCCAACCCTAACCCTAACCAAATAACTCTAAATTAAGTCTTTGTTACTTAGACTGTATTTATATTATTCACATGTGAATAATGCTGTATAATAGACTGTATTTATACTATTCACATGTGAATAATGCTGTATAATAGACTGTATTTATACTATTCACATGTGAATAATGCTGTATAATAGACTGTATTTATATTATTCACATGTGAATAATGCTGTATAATAGACTATTTATATTATTCACATGTGAATAATGCTGTATAATAGACTGTATTTATACTATTCACATGTGAATAATGCTGTATAATAGACTGTATTTATACTATTCACATGTGAATAATGCTGTATAATAGACTATTTATATTATTCACATGTGAATAATGCTGTATAATAGACTGTATTTATATTATTCACATGTGAATAATGCTGTATAATAGACTATTTATATTATTCACATGTGAATAATGCTGTATAATAGACTGTATTTATACTATTCACATGTGAATAATGCTGTATAATAGACTGTATTTATACTATTCACATGTGAATAATGCTGTATAATAGACTATTTATATTATTCACATGTGAATAATGCTGTATAATAGACTGTATTTATATTATTCACATGTGAATAATGCTGTATAATAGACTGTATTTATATTATTCACATGTGAATAATGCTGTATAATAGACTGTATTTATATTATTCACATGTAAAAAATACCCAAGTGTTTATTGTTTATTGTGAGCGAACTGTGGTGCTGAATTTCCCCCAGGGATCAATAAAGTACTTTGTATTCTAGTCTATTCTATTATACAATATGTTCCCCTAGTGTCCAAATAACTCTAACCCTAACCCTCCAACCCTAACCCTAACCAAATAACTCTAAATTAAGTATTTTTTACTTAGACTGTATTTATATTATTCACATGTGAATAATTCTGTATAATAGACTGTATTTATATTATTCACATGTGAATAATGCTGTATAATAGACTGTATTTATATTATTCACATGTGAATTATGCTGTATAATAGACTGTATTTATACTATTCACATGTGAATAATGCTGTATAATAGACTGTATTTATACTATTCACATGTGAATAATGCTGTATAATAGACTGTATTTATATTATTCACATGTGAATAATGCTGTATAATAGACTGTATTTATATTATTCACATGTGAATAATGCTGTATAATAGACTGTATTTATATTATTCACATGTGAATAATGCTGTATAATAGACTGTATTTATACTATTCAGATGTGAATAATGCTGTATAATAGACTGTATTTATATTATTCACATGTGAATAATGCTGTATAATAGACTATTTATATTATTCACATGTGAATAATGCTGTATAATAGACTGTATTTATATTATTCACATGTGAATAATGCTGTATAATAGACAGTATTTATATTATTCACATGTGAATAATTCTGTATAATAGACTGTATTTATATTATTCACATGTAAAAAATACCCAAGTGTTTATTGTTTATTGTGAGGGAACTGTGGTGCTGAA